>NC_081554.1:107946285-108246285 GCF_963082655.1 Stomoxys calcitrans
GTTTATATGGGAGCTGTGTCAAGCTAAAGATTGATTCAGACCATATTGCACACGTATGTTGGAGGCCATGGGAAAAGCCGTAGTACAAAATCTGTGCCAAATCGCATGATAATTGCGCTCTATAGAGGCTCAAGAACTCAAGATCCCAGATCGATTTATATGGCAGCTATAACAGGGTATGGACCGATTTGGACCACATTTCGCACAGTTGTTGGAAGTGATATCAAAACTCTATGTGTATGGACCGATTTGGACCATACTTCGCATAAATATATAAAGTGATACCAAAACACAACGTGCAAAATTTCAGTCAAATCGGGTAGGAATTGCGCCTTCTAAAAGCTCAAGAAGTCAAGACCCAAGATCGGTTTATATGGCAGCTATATCAGGTTATGGACCGATTTGAACCATACTTAGCACAGTTGTTAGATGTGATATCTTGTCTCAAATCGGACGAGAATTGCGCCCTCTAGAGGCTTAAGAAGTCAAGACCCAAGATTGGTTTATATGGCAGCTATATCAAAACATGGACCGATTTGGCCCATTTACAATTTACAAAATTTCAAGCGGTTAGCTCTACTCCTTCAAAAGTTAGCGTGCTTTCGACAGACAGACAGACGGACATGGCTAGCTCGACTTAAAATGTTACGACGATCAAGAATATATTGTATATACTTTATGGGGTCTTAGACGCATATTTCGAGGTGTTACAAACAGAATGACGACATTAGTACACCCCCATCCTTTGGTGGAGGGTATAAAAAAGGTTGCGGATAGTAATCCGCCCCATGCCACAATGGACATACACCTAAGCCAGTAATCGGCTTTTTGTGCCCTCCAGAAACTAGAAAGTTGCCCCGAAAAAAAAATTTAAGTCAGAAATTCCGCGCTGCTTACAAAATCCCTAATTGTTTTCTATACCACGCCCCTTAGTTCGTCTGGGTTTGGTATTGTGTCACCACCTAAGTGCCGGTGTCTGTTAGACGAGAATGCCGGGCAATGACATAGGAAGTGCTCCACCCTCTCACAATCTTCCCCACATGACCAACACATAAGTAAGTGAGCTCGTAGTCCTACGTGTCCTATAATGATACCGAAAACTTTACTGACCTCCAGCTTACTTCCTTTCAGTAATAGCCTCGTTTTCTCATAATCCGGATCTCCCCACAAACGATGCAGATTGTGTCATACTCAAAGAAGGCGTTAAGCTCCTTCTTATACTCCAAGACTGTTTGTGACCTTATCATTCTGGTTGTTAATGCCCTTATGGCTAGTTCACTGTCCGTAAAGATGTTCGCACTCGACGTCCTCGAGTGAATATCACACCACCTCACGCACTCCGTGATCACCTGGATCTCCACCTGCAGGACCGTATTATGGCTAGGCAGTCTGAAACAGATCTCAGTCACTGAGTTTTCAATTAGACTCCCAGGCCCTCTCTGCCCTCCAGCTTTGATCCATCAATGTAACATCATCTTTCAGATGGCAGGGTTCCGTCGATCCTAGACTGTGCCGCCGGCAGCAGTGCCTCGCACTCGATCACGAGTGTCGTCGCAGGTATCCGATCGGAAAACTCTTCCATTCCTTCCAGGTTTCCTATCGTCGCCTCGATTATACCGAAATAGTATGATCTGCTCCTATTCTCTAACCATTCTCCCATCGTCTTAAGTCACATAGCCGCAATGGCTGCCTAACACTTGATCTGTATGTCTATGTGTCAGATATCTAGAATTGTCTCCAGTGCCCTAGTGGGCGTGGTCCTCATTGCTCCGCCTATGCCAAGACAACATGTTCTCTGAACCTGTTGTATGGTCCTTATGTTGCACTTTTTCTCCATCGCTGTCCACCAAACAACTGAGGCGTAAGTAAGTATTGGTCTTATCACGGTCTTGTAGAGCCAGTGGACTATGCTCGGATTCAGGCCGTAAGCTCGGCCCGTCTAGATAGTGCCCAACGTCTGTAAACACGCTCCTGAATGTGACACTTCCAATTAAGTTTCCTGTCCAAGATCATTCCTAAGAATTTAACCTCGTCAGATAACGAAATCGTTCTAGTTAGGAAATCTGTTGCTTAAAATTGGCCCACCTTTGTCTTCCTCGTGAACAAGCAGAATACCAGTTTTCTGGGTTAAGATTGAGACTCCTAGGTCTAGCCAAGTCGCATGTCACCTGCAAGACTTTTCTAGCCCGTCTACATAGCTGGTTCGAATTCTTACCCCTTATAAGAATTATAATATCGTCTGCCGGGTTCATATCCATCTTCAGTCAACATCCTTAATAGGTCATTTATGGTGATCACCCATTGGAGTGGCGATAAAATGCCCCCGTGTGGTATGCCTTGTGCCACTTTCTCCCTTATATTTATGCAATGGGACCCACAAGTAATCTATCTATAACTTAGCATATGGTTTATCCAGTCTCTAAGGACCCGGTCCACCCGGTACTGGTCTAAGGATTGGATCAGTGTGTCGGTGCGCACATTCTTAAAAGCCCCTTGATGTCAATGCATACCGCGAGTGAGTACGTCTTGGCATCGAAGGATTCTTCTATTTTATGCATACCCTCGTGCAGTGCAGTTTCTACCGACCTTCCCTTGACATAGTCATGTTGTTTGAATTTGAGTAGTCCCCAGGAATCCTATTCTTTATAATGGCATCCACAATACGTTCCATGGTTTTGAGTATAAAGGTCGTAAGGCTTAAATGGTACAAATACCACCCTTGCCACCTGCCAGGCCTTCGGAGCATATGCAAGAGCTACGCACCCCGGCCTCCTTCTGTAGTAACGGGGGAAATATTCCATCAGGCCCGGGTGACTTAAATGGTTTAAACCTCCTCAAAGATTCCTTCACCATAAATTGTGTAATGATAAACCTTCGATCAACATAATTATTCCAAGATTCCGGTGTCTCCGTGAGTCACGTCGTATCCTGTGAAAATGCGTTTTTATCAAAAGCTTTATCATGCTTCATCAAGCTTCATCCGTTGTCTCTGCTCTCACTCCCATGTCGTCTACTAACGTCTCAGTTTTCACATGTGCGTTTGAGAGAAACTTTTTCATCTTGGCGGCATCACAAACAATATCGACCTGTTCGCGCAAAAAAGCTTCCAGGAGGCACGATTTGCCGTTCTGGTAATTTCATTGTTTTTCTTGAGCCGTGTGTAGTAAACATCTCAGTAAGCTTGTTTACTACGCACAGTGGGAGAAACCAAAAAAACCAAAAAAAATAATAATAAAAAATATGCCGTGTGAGAACGGGTAGAGATATCTCTTTGAAATTTGAATTGGTTATAGCTGAGGTGCTAATGAGATCCGGGTGCCTTTTGGCAGGCCCCTTAATTTGGCCACCTTGGTATTTCGAAAAATTGTTCGGGCTGTTAAATCTTCATTTATGGTCTAGATATTTTTGGAAACAAAATTCGGGCAGAATTTATTTTTAGTTTTTTAAGGAAACGTTTATCTACAATATTCAAAAAGAATTACTATAACACCATTATTAGTTTTTTTTTTCTTAGAATTTTGTATATCTCCGAAACCGGTGGAGAAATTGTAGACTTCATGTGGACTTTTTTGTAGGGATTTTTAAGCATTATCAGACTATAAATGGAAATTTGGCAGCGCGAACAATTTAACGAGGCCACAGTAGCGCGGAGGTTAGCTTGTCCGCCTATGTCGCTGAACGCCTGGGTTCGAATCCTGGCGAGACAATCAGAAAAAAGTTTTTCAGCGGTGGTTTATCCCTTCTAATGCTGGCAACATTTGTAAAATCTATGTAAAATTTCTCTCCAAAGAGATGTCGCACTGCGGCACGCCGTTCGGACTTGACTATAAAAAGGAGGCCCCTTATCATGAGCTTAAACTTGAATCGGACTGCACTCATTGACATGTGAGAAGTTTGCCCCTGTTCCTTTGTGGAAAGTTAATGGGCAAAATTTGCAAATTAGCATTTTGAACAATTTGTCGAAATACCGAGGTGACCAACTTTAGGGGACTGTCAAAAGGCTCCCGAAAAATCAAGGGCCTTGTTACTTTGCACACGATTTCGCTAACACCTTAGCTCTATCCATTTAAAATGTCCAAAAAAAGTATATGTTTCCTTGACCGAGTACCAGTGTTAACATGGAATAATTGTATTTAATACGGTTCAGTCCAGAAAGTTTGTTCCGGGTCGTCCAAAGCTCTTGAATTAAGGCAATATGAATCTTGCCCTTACTGATTATCCCCATAAGAGCGTGAGTAGCTGTCCCGCTCCGGTAGAGGTTTATTTGGAAGACCTCAATCATTGGTCCTCTATAAGATGGGCTTCTTGGGAGTGAAGGAAGGTCGTCTGCTCCTTGTTCTTTAGGTTGTTTTGAGCTTCCCGTCACTGCACTGACTGATGTTTTAATATAAGGATCTTTGAATATCCTAATTTTCCGAATCTCGAGAAAGTCGGTAACGGTTCTATCATTGGGACCCTGTTCGTTAAGCTGTATGGAGTCTTACGTCTTTGGACTGTTCCAATATAAGTATCATTGCCTATACGAGTCTTCCAAATCTTGAGTAAATGGGTCTCTTGGAAGTAGGTTTTGGTCTCATCATCGGCTCCCTTCGTGTTAGGCTGCATTGAGTTCTCTGTCACTGCACTGCCAGATGTTTCGGCATTAGGATCGTTACATATCCTAGTCTTCCTTATCTCGAGAAGGCAAGAGTTACCTTTCATGCCCTTTCCAAAATGTTGGATTTGAAGTTCAATTTCCTGTCCAGCAAAACACCCAGGTATTTTTCGCTTTCTGTAAATGGAACATCCTCTCCTCCCAATGAAACAGGTGCCACTACAGGCAACTTGTATCTCCTGCTGAAAATACTTCCGTCTTGCAGGATCCCACTTCGCTGTTGCACGTAGATCTTCCTGAAGTATATCTCTTAGAGTGCTGGGAAACTTCCCCCTAACCGCAATTGCCACGCCATCAGCATACGCTACAATTTTTACACATTTTTCTTCCAGAGACAATAACATATTGTTTATGGCTATATTCCAAAGTAGAGGAGACAGTACACCTCCTTGAGGTGTCCCTCTGCTGACCCATCTTTTTAGATCCACAGATGCCAAGCCTGTCGTAATGCATCTTATAGTAAGTAAGTAAGTATAGTAAGATTCCAATAACCCAGGAATGGGAGGGGTAGTTCCTAGGCTCACAAACTCGCCCGTTTTAAAATTCCCTGGGATATATCTGTGGCCCGAGACCTAGAACACGTGAGAGAGATCTGCGACAGTCGAGGTCGGTTTTTTGTTTTTAGAAATACGTTCTCTAAGGATTTAATGACTGCCTGGCTATCTGAGAACATATTAATGCCAATCGTCGTAATGACATTATATTATTATATTTTAGCCATTCCACCACTTCCTTAATTGGAAGCGGCTCTCGTAGGGTGTACCACACTGCCTGGAACATCGGATATTGTATCAAAGATAACACAGTGTACGTAGGCGCCACATGACCAATGAGAAAGCTCGTTGCAATTTGTCTAGCCACAGTTTCCATAGATATAAGATGTTGGAGTAAATTCAGTGCATAAATTAGTGTCGTACTCAATGCGGCTGTGATGCACAAACAAGCCATCCTTTGGATCCGGTTAAGTATTGAGCAGTAGGTGAACTTTTGAAGCGGCGTCCACCAGACCACAACACCATATAGCATTATAGGTCTGACAACTGCAGTTTATACCCCATGCATGACACGCGGTCTATACCCCCAACTTTTGCCAATGGCTCTCTTGCAGGTGTATAGGACAAGAGTTGCCTTTCTTACCCTTTCCAAAATGTTGGATTTGAAGTTAAATTTCCTGTCCAGCAAAACACCCAGGAACTTTGCGCTTTCTGTAAATGGAACATTCTCTTCTCCCAAGGAGACATGCTCCACTGTTGGCAACTTGTATGCACGAATTAATACCTAGACCACTTTAGGTAGCCCACTTTGCTGTTGCACGTAGAGCTTCCTGAAGTATACCTCTTAGAGTGCTGGAAAACTTTCCCCAACCGCATAGCCACTACCATTTTTACACCTTTTTCTCCCAGTGACTCTAATATATTGTTTATGGCTATATTCCATAGTAGAGCAGACAGTACGCCTCCTTGAGGTGTTCCTCTGCTGACCCATCTTTTTAGATCTACAGATCCCAAGTCTGCCGTAATGCATCTTATAGTAAGTTATTAATAAACCTTCACACGGTAGAGTTGATGCCTAGAAACTCCAACTCCTTTAAGATAGGCGTCGGTTTTACATTATTGAAAGCACCTACAATGTCTAGAAATGCTACCATTGTATATTTATTGACAGCGAGAGAACCCTCTATGTAGTCCACTAGGTTGTGAAGGGTTGTTATTAGTAGACAGCATGCATCCTGCCGAGACAAGCGATCTCCAGGGATCTTTGCCCTTAGATATGTTTCTATCAACCTCTCAAGAGTCTTCAGCGTAAAGGATGACAGACTACTAGGACGAAAGTCTTTCGTTTTCGTGTGTTAGGGTTTTCCTGATTTTGGAATGAAAATTACCTTCGTGTCCCCCCATCCCACAGGTATATACGACATTCTGTTATAAGCAGGTTATATCTTCCTAAGCCAGGGAACCAGTCTGTCAGACACAGCTTGTAATTCAAACGGTGATACATCATCAGGGCCAGGGGACTTAAAGGAGTCGAAACTTCTTATCGCCCAAAGCATTTTCGGCTCAGACACTATTTCCCTACTAACCTCCGATAGTGACAACCTCTTCTGGCGCCACGTTGTGCGTTGGAGAATTTCCCGGGAAATGCGTATCAACGAGTAGTTCCAGTGTTTCCTTACTGAACATTGTCCATACAGAAACTTCCTTAGTCTAGAGGCCACAGATATATCGTCCACGGAGCCGCAGAATTCTACCCAGGATTTGTTCTGAGCCTTTCTCAGCTCGTCTTTATATTTTCTTGGCTCAGCTTTATAGATGTCCCAATCGTGCGTTGCTCTTGTGGCTGTTGCTCTGTTGAAGAGTTTTTTGCAGTCCTTCCTGTGACCAACCAGCTCTAGCGTCTACCATGGCGGTCGCTGTTTGCCCCTCGGCTTGGCACTAAGACATGCTAAGAAAAGCGAGTCATTCAGGGCCTTTATGATCCGCTTGACCACTATATCTATAGCCTGGGCAGTTGCCACTTTCTTTTTTGGTCTAGAAGGGATAGACGTACAGAATTTGTGCCGAAATTTTTCCCAATCCACCTTTTTTCTATTTAGCCGAAAGACCACATGTGCATTATTTTCTCCAAGGCTGAATTTTATATCGGTTAGGTTAGGTCGAAAAGAGGGTGCAGATATTAATCCGCCCCATGCCACTATGGACACATACCAAGGCCAGTAATCCGCTTGTTGTGCGCTCTAAAAACTATAAAGTAACCTCTATAAAGAAATTTGAAATTAGGAATTCCGTGCTACCTACAAAATCCTTAATTGTTTTCAATACCACTCCCCTATATTGGTTCATGTCTGATTTTATGTCTCTACTTAAGTACCGGTATCTGTTGTACGCGAAAGCCGGGCAATGACAAAGGAAATGCTTCTACTTCTCATCATCTTCCCCGCATGCTCTACACATGCTATCACTAGCCCCACCGATTTGACATAAGTGAGCTGGTAGTCGTATGTGTCCCGTCATGTGGTTCATCGACTTCAAGGTTCATCTCAGGTATCCGATCGGAAACCTCCTTCCTTCCTTCCAGGTTTCCTATCGTCGCCTCGATTATACCGCGATGGTATGAGCTGCTCCCATCCTCAATCAATTCTCCCATCGCCTTAAGTCTCATAGCAGCAGTGGTTGCCTCACACTTAATCTGTATGTCAATAGGTCGGATATCTTCAATAGTCTCCAGTGCCCTAGCAGGTGTGGTCTTCATCGCTCCGCATATGCCAAGACAACATGTTCTCCGAACCTGTTGTATGGTCTCTATGTTGCACTTTTTCTCCATAGCAGTTCAATAAACTACTGAGGCGTAAATAAGTATTGCTCTATTCACTCTCCTGTAAAGCCAGTGAACCATCCTTGGATTCAGGCCGCATTTCGAACCTACGGCCCAGCTACATAGTGCCCAACTTCTGTGAGCATTCTCAGTACGCTCCTGAATGTGACACTTCCAATTCAGTTTCATCTCCAAGATCACACCTAAGTATTCGACTTTGTCAGATATCGAAATCGTTCGTCTTCCCCGTGAACAGGCATATTTCAGTCTTCTCTGGGTTAACATTGAGACCTCTGGGTCTAGTCCATATGTTCGTTCGGATCCTTATCCCTTAGAAGTATTATAACATTATCTGCGTAGCAGACGGGTTTAAATCTCTCCTCAGTCAGCATCCGTAATAGGTCATTTATGGTGGTCACCCTTAAGAGTGGCGATCAAATGCTCCCCTATGGCGTGCCCTGTGCCACTTTCTCCCTTATATTTATGCCATGGTACACACAGTCTCTAAGGACAAGGTCCACCCGGTACTGGTCAAAGGATCGGACCAGTGTGTCGGTCCGTACATTGTTAAAAGCCCCTCGATGTAGACACCGCCAGGGTGTACGTTTTGCCATCGAAGGATTCTTCTATTTTATGCACAACCTCGTACAGGGCAGTCTCCACTTTGATATAGGCATGCTGTTTGTATTTGAGCAGTTCGCTGGATGTCCTACTCTTTTTCATGGTGTCCACAATACGTTCCATGGTTTTGAGTAGAAAGGACGTAAGGTTTATGGGTCTGTAGGGCTTTGGTGTGGCATATCTTGCTTTCCCGGGTTTGGGTATAAACACCACCTTTGCCTACTGCCAAGCTTTCGGAGTATATGAAAGTCCTAAGCACTCTGTGAAAATATGGGCCAGATAGTCTGCCACATTCCGTAGTAACGCCGGAAATATTCCACCAAATCCGGGTGACTTAAATGGTTTGAAGATCCTCAAAGATTCCTTCATCATAAATTCTGTTATTATAAACCTTCGATCAACGTCATTATTCTAAGAGTGCCGACCTATCCTGTGGAAAATGGGTTTTCATCAAAAGTCTCAACATATCTTCCATTGTCACTGTCCTCACTCCCATGTCGTCTACTAAAGTTTCAGTTCGGATGTGGGTTTTTCGAGAGAAACTTTTTTGTCTTGGCGGCGTCATTAACGCTATCGACCTGTTCTCGGAAAAGCTTTCAGGAGGCAGGTTTTGCTACTCAAGTAATCTTATTGTATTCCTTGAGCCGTGTGTAATACACATCCCATTAAACTTCCACCTTGATACGATGTGTTCAATTAACAAGTAAAAGCGTGCTAAGTTCGGCCGGGCCGAATCTTATATACCCTCCACCATGGATCGCATTTGTCGAGTTCCTTTCCCGGTATCTCTTCTTAGGCAAAATAAAGGATATAAGAAAAGATTTGCTCTGCTATTAAAGCGATATCATGATATGGTCCGGTTTGGACCACAATTAAATTATATGTTGGAGACCTGTGTAAAATGTCAGCCAATTCAAATATGAATTGCGCCCTTTGTGGGTTCAAGAAGTAAAATAGAGAGATCGATTGATATGGGAGCTGTATCGGGCTATAGACCGATTCAGACCATAATAAACACGTTTGTTAATTGTCATGAGAGAATCCGTCGTACAAAATTTCAGGCAAATCGGATAATAATTGCGACCTCTAGAGGCTCAAGAAGTTAAGATCCCAGATCGGTTAATATGGCAGCTATATCAGGTTATGAACCGACTTGTACTTTATATGACATAGTTGTTGAAAGTAACAATAAAAAACGTCTTGCGAAATTTCAGCCAAATCGGATAGGAATTGCGCACTCTAGAAGCTCAAGAAGTCAAGTCCCCAGATCTGTTTATATGACAGCTATATTAGGTTTTGAACCGATTTGAACCATATTTGGCACAGTTGTTGGATATCGTAACAAAACACGTCGTGCAAAATTTCATTCCAATCGGATAAGAATTGCGCACTCTAGAGGCTCAAGAAGTCAAGACCCCAGATCGGTTTATATGGCAGCTATATCAGTTTGTAGACCGATTTGAACCATACTTGGTAAAGTTGTTGGCTATCATAACAAAACACGTCATGCAAAATTTCATCCCAATCGGATAAGAATTGCGCACTCTAGAGGCTCGAGAAGTCAAGACCCAAGATCGGTTTATATGGCAGCTATATCAAAACATGGACCGATATGGCCCATTTATAATACCAACGGACCTACACTAATAAGAAGTATTTGTGCAAAATTTCAAGCGGCTAGCTTTACTCCTTCGGAAGTTAGCGTACTTTCGACAGACAGACGGACGGACATGGCTAGATCGACATAAAATTTCACGACGATCAAGAATATATATACTTTATGGGGTCTCAGACGAATATTTCGAGTAGTTACAATCAGAATGACGAAATTAGTATACCCCCATCTTATGGTGGAGGGTATAAAAAGTCTGCGGACCTCTTTCCCAATATTGCGACTCTCCCCGGTCATACAGGGTTTTTCTTGTGCTGATTTCCTTTCCCGAAGAGGACAACTATCTAAGAAGAACCCCACCAGTGAAGTTGACATTTTCGCCAATGTCTTTTGTGCTTGGACAATCTAAATTGTCTTGCCTAAGTCTTCTTCTGAGTAGCCTTCCGAATTTGGTCCAGTTGGTGTGCAGCTTATTCCGGAAGCTTATCGGATTCAGCGCTGGCCGTGCTATTCTAAACCTAATGTAGCGATGGTCAGGAAAAGAGTGTTCCATGGAGACCCTCCATTCCTGAACATATCTTCACATCCAATACCCCCTCCCTAATCCTATTGACAAAGGTAGCGGTGTTACCAATATTAAGTGTTATTATGTCGCTAGAATTCAAGAATTTTGCTTGGCCCCGCTTATTAGTGTTGGTAGTACCCCACGAAATGTGGTGAGAGTTCGCATCGCACCTTATTAGTACCTCGTTTCTTGTCTGTTATGCTTTCCTCACCAGCCGTGGCAGCTCCGACGTGGGTGCCGGTGTCGGAGAGTCGAAAGGCAGATAAGTGATGTCAGTATGCTCCACCGTCTCCCTGTCTCACCACTGTTGCATCCGACGTTGACAACTCTGGGAGAAATATATAATTCAAATTTTTATGACAAATAATGCAGGTTCTCGGCCGAGTACCAGTGTTAGCATAGAATAATTGGTAGTTTATATGGCTCAGTCCAGAAACTTTGTTCCATGGCTCCTGAATTAAGGCAATATGAATCTTGCCCTTCCTAATTTTCTCCATCAGAGCGTGTGTAGCAGTCTCGCTCTGGTGGAGGTTTATCTGGATAACCTCAATCATTGGTCCTCCAGTAAATGGGCATCTTGGGAGTTGGTGATGATCTAATCGTCTGCTCCCTCTTCTTTAAACTGCATTGACTTTACTGTCACTGCACTGCCTGGTGTCATCGTTTTAGGTTCTTTGCTCAGTCTAGTCTTCCGACTTTTTATAAAGTCGGTAATGGTTCCATCGTCGGGTCCCTGTTCGTTAAGCTTTATTGGATTTCCATTCCCTGTACTGGCTGATGTTTTAATACTAGGAGCTTGGCCTATCTTAATCTTCCAAATCTTATGTAATTGGGCTTGTTGTGAGTAGGTGATGGTACCATCATCGGCTCCCTGTTCGTTGGGTTGCACTGAGTCTCCTGTCGCTGCGCTGCCTTATATTTCAATATTTGGATCTTTACCTATCCCAGTATTCCGAGTCATTAAGTCGGTGATGGGTTCGTCGTCGAGTTCCTGTTTGTTAGGCTGTGTTGGGTCTCTCGCCACTGCACTGCATGATATTTTACTATTAGGACCTTTGCTTCTCCTAGTCTTTCCAATATTGAGAGATGGCGTGATTGTCTCGTTGTCGGTCCCTTGTTTGTTGCGAGGTGTTGAGTAACCTGCCACTGCATGGCCTGATGTCGCAGAATGAAAATTTTTGCCTATCTTAATCTTCCCAATCTTGAAAAAGATATATTTGCTCCCGTAGTGCGCATTGCCTTTAGTCTTAGCCAAACTTGTCACGGAGACTTGATCAATACCAACCACAAAGAGAGTTCCATCCTCCTTCTCCTCCCTGTGGAAGACCACCCACTTCTCTGCGACTAAACCTTCGTTTTGCTTGCCCAAGAATCCCATCATGCGTTCCGTCGCAAATTTACTGCCCCATCCCTTGATGAAGACCGTAGCCTTTGTGAGCTGGGGAATATCCATGTTTCTCACCAGGTCGAGCTTTGCGCCCTCCCAGGGAAGGTGAATACCTCTGACGAGCTGTTTGACGGTGTCAATACTTTCCGCTGACGCAAAACGCAGCGAAAAGATGGCCACTCTAAACTCGCAGCTCATCATTTGTATGGGTGGACCCTCTTCAGAGTTCAACACATGTTCAAAAATTCGATCATTAACCACATCCTCCACTTGAGACCGATGATCTGGTGGAATCCTACCGGATGCACAGCCGGTATTGATGATTGCATAAGTCAGCTCATCTCTGTTGTGCTTCCTTGCCACTCTGGCGTAAGAAACCGGCTCTTTACCATTCTCAGCTACCATCTTTCCCTTCCGTGATGGCTGTGGCCTCCTTTTGGAAGTCACAGTTCTCCATGAAGACTCAGGGGCCGTGCGCGCTTCCTTCGTTCCTGTTCCAACTTTGTCTACCTCCGCAGGACACTGTCTTGAGTCTCCATTGCGGGATGGCTGGCTTGGTTTTCCCAGAGTACTTGAAAGCGGGGAGCTCATTTTTTCTTCAGTATTTTCGCAGTGTTATGCTCTTCGGGATATCTGATTCTTTTTCCAACTTCCGTAGAAGTGCTTGGAATGTCAGTTCTATCCCTTCCAGCATCCTGCACTTTCGCCCGACTACGCTGCCGGTACATACTCCTCTATCTCCTTCGTCGTGCACAGGGTCGCTTTCTCGGCCTGCTTGTGAGCTTAGCAAAGCCATCGCTCACTTCTGCTGTCATCTCGATGCCCTCATCTCTCGATTCGACTGCGATGACTGTTTCATTGACACAGTGGCTGTCTGAATCCGAGTCAGAAACACCACCTTTACTACTCTCGAAAACAGGTGACAAGGCACCGAGACCTATAGGAGGGGTGGACAACAAGCTGCGGTCTGACGCCACCACCGCAGAAGTTGAGTCTTTGGAGTCCACTTCAAGCCTACTCCATAAGGCTTTAAATTTCGTAATATATATATATATATATATATATATATATATATATATATATATATATATATATATATATATATATATATACATATAAGTATATGCAAATACTAATTTTGCCTATGAACATTTCATAAAGGAACAGGGGCAAACTTTTCACATATCAATGAGTGCAGTCCGATTCAAATTTAAGCTCAATGATAAGGGGCCTCCTTTTTATAGCCGAGTCCGAACGGCGTGCCGCAGTGCGACACCTCTTTGGAGAGAAGTTTTACATGGCATAGTACATCACTAATGTTGCCAGCATTAGGAGGGGAAAACCACCACAAAAAAATTTTTTCCGATGGTCTCGCCAGGATTCGAACCCAGGCGTTCAGCGTCATAGGCGGACATGCTAACCTCTGCGCTACGGTGGTATATATATATATATATATATATATATATATATATATATATATATATATATATATATATATATGTTTTTTTTTTCTTTGATGAGCGAAATAGAAACACGTCCGATTCACTCAACAACACTACATTACTAATCAGAAATCACGTTAACTTTTTAACGTGTTAAGCTAGCTGCTCTTAATTTGGAACAAGTGTTTCTTATTGATGTAGAACAATTGATGAGCTAAATCTTGTATGTTGACATCCTCGTGCCCCTGTTATCAAATCAAAAAAAAAAAACGATCTCCAGAGTTTACTTGTAAAGAACCACCCATGTAAGACGATCTTCACGGTTGACATCCTCGTGCCCCTGTTATCAAATCAAAAAAAAAAAAAAGAAAAACGATCTCCAGAGTTTACTTGTAAAGAACCACCTGTGGAATGCAATTCTTATCTGAATAAGTTTTTAGATCCAGTTTATAAATGTAGTCCAAAGAACATTACAAATCTTTGGTGTAGAGTTTATAAGGGTCAATCAATATCGGATCAGGAAATGACATTTAATACGGACACTATCAGTCTTAACGGTCTGCAAATCTATCTCCAAAATAATCAATTCATCCATTTCTCTGGATATATCAGACAGAAATCCGAATTAGAATATACAAATCCGAATTTTGAATTGATTTCGACTTTGGTAAGAATTTTTCATTTTAAATCGTTAAAGCCAAAACCCTGATCTTTTAACACCCACAAATGTCACATAGCATTAACGCGGTACAATGACGTAGGAGGCAAATATGAGTGTGTTAAAATAATTTTTCCTTTATACGAATTGTTAAAATAAAAAAAAAACTATTTTTTCCATTAAATCTTAAAATAAGCTTGAAGGATTTCTTTCGAAAGTTCAGTTAACCTTGGGGATTTTTATGACAAACGATTCGAATCTTATGGAGATTATATATGAAGTCAACAATAGTTGCGGTAGCATCCACATAATTTCACGAGCTCGCTGTTTATTCACATCTGACAGCTACTTGTAATTGAGCTTTCGTAAAATCATCATCAAGAAGCTATGCTATAAAGAAGCAATTTAGCCACAAAAGAAACGGGACTTTTCCGAGCAGTAACAAACTTTGATGAAAAGAGAAAAGCACATTCCTTTTTATTCCAAACTTTGGGACCACAAAAAGAGAGATCAAAATGATTTTAGTTTAAATGTTCGAATCGTTGATGGTAGAAACTAGAAGACATCTTCCTTCTTCTGTTCTTGTGGTATCACAATGAACGAACACGTCTAAGTGAGTCTGACTCCCACTAAAACCTAACCTACGGGGGAAGGTCCTACTAAATAAAATCATCAATTTTTTTTTGCTTTAAAAACTATTTTCTAAAATAAGCTACCACGAAAGAATTTCAATTTGAATTGGGTCAAATTGTTTTTAAAAATTTTATTATTTACTATTTTTTTTTTTATTTGCGGATCACTTTGTTGTTTTTATTATTATTACTAGCTGACCCGGGCCTGCTCCGCTGCGCCTTCTTTTACTTTATATGGAACAAAAGTTTCCTTGGAATGTTTATTTTCGACAATTAAAGATCTTTTAGTGAAATACCATGCTAACTTTACTAACAGTTTAACAATTTAAGTGCCTTTATCTGAATCCCATATGAACTTTATTGGTCTACGAATTTAAGTTTGGATGTAAGGTGTACTCCATTCTTAAAATACTTCATTTCAGCCCGATATTCTCATGATATCTGATTTAGTGGTGTTTTCGGGGGAGAGGTGTTCCCCCGTATACTTGGTCCTAAAAAAATATTAGCATCGTGCTCCTCTCTTAAATACCATTTATTTAAACCCCACATTGCCATTGGTTTAAGAGGAGTTTACAGAATGAGGCGTCCCCCAAACACATGGCCCAAAATAGGTTATCACATCGTTTTCTAATCTCTGAGCCACATATTGGCATGGTCGCAAATTTTTTCCCTTAGGGGTGTTTTGGGAAAGGGGTGATGCCCTAAATACATGGTCCTACATTTGGATATCAAATTCGTATTCTACTCCCAAATACCTTTATTTGAGCCCCATATTGCGATGGTCACTAAAAAATTGCTGTTTGTGGGGTATTTTGGGAAAGGGGTACACCGCCAGAAAATTGGTTCCGAAAGTGGGTATCAATTCTTGCTCTACCCCCCAATACCTCTCATTTGAGCTCCACATTGACTTGGTCGGTTAATATGCCCGATTTAGGGGTGTTTTGGGGATTGGGGTGGTCCCCCAAACACTAAGCCCGGAAAGTATATCAGCAACGTGCTCTATTCTCATATATCTATATATCATTTATTTGAACCCCATATTGGCATTGCCCTCAAAATTGGATATCAAATTTGTAGGGAATGGATGAAGGGTCCAACCCTAGGATATATTAAGGGCAGGATGAAGGGTCCAACCCTAGCAGTTTTGAGGGCAAGATTAAGGGTCCAACCCTAGTGGTTTTATATTTCATTAAATTATGAATTTTATGAACAAATCCTAACCAGACGAAACGTCCTAGCTGGATAATGTTCAGTTTAATTTTATATTTATTTTACGGGCCAAGTCAGACTTAAAAGTCCTAACTTGTCCTCCTATGAGTTTCTTCCGCTTTAAATAATGAGACAACTGTCTTCGTTGAATGCTATTAGAAAAAGAATTTTATTTTTCACAAAGTTTAAGACTAAGCCTACAAGTGTTTGACAAACTTAATCTGTTATACACTCAAAACAAAAGAAAACATGTTATACAAACGAGAGTGAGAGTACTCACTATAGATCATATGACAAAACGTATAATAAAGAAAGAGACAAATGCTATTAGGTGAGTGATAATGATTCGAGTGTAAAATTGCAAATGAGAGAATAAATCCATGGTATATAAATCAATGGTATAAGTTAATGTTACAAATGGTAAAAATATCAATGGTATAAATCAAAACTCAAAAGAGTGTTTTAATATTTAACGTTAAAGAGAAATTGGTTACACTCAAGCAAAAATCTAAGTTCAAATAAAATTAAAGTGCATTACGTATAATATCAAAAATATAATTATCTTCAATGTAATTTATATAAAAGCTGCTTCTACATGCTCCCCCTCTGCCTCAGAAATCGTCCCGATGATGTGGCAGGACATTCCCGTATCTGTGTGGCTGTCGTCGGTTGCGGTAGGACCTTCTGTTCATTGTAGTATTACCTTCTATGGCATTTGTTGAAGGTGGTATATTTTCGATGGGTTGTTGCATTATGTGTGTTGTGTCATTGGGTGTAACGTTTTTAGGCTTGAGTATCGGCTTTGTAGTAGTTGCATTCTTGTTCGTCGCAGTTGCATTTTCAAATTGCTCTGTGTTGTCTGTTGAAGAGGCTTTCCTAGGCCGACCTCTACGTTTGAGTTTATAAAGAGGTTTATCAGTATTTCCTTCATATAAGGTTAGGTCTGATGAGTGATAAGTTGCTATTGGAACACTGGGTTGATCCATTGAAGCTACAGTGTAACACGAGGTTCCCTTTTTGTTCAATATTATATATGGTCCATCACGCCGAGGTACCAGTTTTGAAGTGAGATTATTATCTTTCTTACTAAGAATGTGCGTTGAAATAAGCACTCTGTCACCAATTTCAAAGTTTTGCTGCGGTCTGCGTTTCAAATCTGCATATAGTTTGTTTCTGTCTTGCATCTTTTCTTGGCACTCCATTGCAAGGGAAAGGCTATCAGCAAGTCGAAGAAGGTGAGGTGTTACTTGAGGTACGAAATTTTCTGCTTTTACTATAGCTTTTAGATCTGTTTGAACTTGCATCGGTGTCCTCAATTCACGCCCAAATGTCAAATATGCGGCAGTATATCCAGTGGATGCACATTTCGCAGTATTCATGGCAAATCTTATGGATGGCAAATTAACATCCCAGGTGGTATGATCTTGACCAACGTAGATTGACAGCTGCACTTTTAAGTCACGGTTCTTTCGTTCCACCGGGTTGGCTTCCGGATGATACACCGGTGTAAATGACTGCACAATGCCTAAGCAGTAAGTGAGTTTTTGCATTACGCTCGAAATAAATTGTGTGCCATTATCTGAATGGACTCTTCTTGGAATTCCATATCGCAAAAAGACTTCGTTTAATAAAATTAATGCACAGTTCTCAGCTGAAGCAGTTTTTAAAGGAAATAACTCAGTCCAACGGCTACATAAATCCTCTACAATCAATATCCACTGGTGGCCTTGTGGGGTGCGTGGCAGTGGTCCAAACAAATCAATTGCTATTATTTCGAATCTCTGATTGCTGCTAACAGTTTTCAGAAGACCAGCAGGTTTTAAGTTTGAGGGCTTATAGCGTTGACACTCAATGCAGCATCTGACATAGTTTGTGATCTGTTTTCTCATACCTGGCCAATAATAATGTGGCGATATTCGACTGATTGTTCTATCGATTCCATAGTGACCAGCGGTAGAGACGTCATGAAAGTTATAAAGAATCATGCTACGCATTGACTCAGGAACTACCAATTGTCCATTTTCTGATTCTTCCTCAGAGCAAAATCTATATAGAACACCATCTAACATGATATAACCTCTGCCTGTGTATTTAGACACATTTTCGTCATCATTTTCGAATGAATCAATTATGGCTTTCAATGCTGGGTCTTTTATTTGTGCCTCTCTGAAGTCTTCAGCTCCTTTGTGTGGAAAATCGATTTCAATGGCCATACATTCGCACTTTAGCTCATTGTGGCTCTCCAGCAAGCAAGGTGGTCTTGAAAGGGTGTCTGCCACAATATTTTGGCGACCAGGGGTATATTCAAATCGAATGTTAAATGTCTGGAGTTGTAGAGCCCATCTTGCTAGACGACCTGTTGGGCTTTTTAGGCTAAATAGCCATTTTAAGGGCTGATGATCAGTGAGCACCAAAACTTCAGAACCTTCGATATAACCCCTAAATTTTTGAACTGCCCATACTACCGCCAAGGCTTCTCTTTCTGTCGTAGAGTAGTTTTTCTCGGCTACCAATAATAATCGACTCGCATATTCGATTATATGCTCTTCCTCCTTCTCCCCCTGGACTAAAACAGCCCCCAAAGCATAGTTGCTTGCATCAGTTTTCAATATGAATGGCAAATTTTCGTCAACTTGTTTTAAAATCGGTGGAGAGGACAGAAGGTTTTTCATGGTATCAAAAGCTGACTGCTCTCTTTCTGACCATCGCCAAATAGCGTTTTTCTTGATTAAATCTGATAAAGGTTTAGAAACGTTGGCAAAAGAAGGAATGAAACGCCTGTACCATGAGCACGTTTGTAAAAATGACAAAACTTCTTTTGGATTTCTTGGTTTAGGCCTTTCCATTATAGCTTTTGTCTTTTCTGGATCGGGTTTGAGTCCTTTGGTAGTAAGAATATGCCCAAGGTATTTGATGACTGGCTTGCAAAAGAAACATTTTTCTCGGTTGAGATGAAATCCGAACATTTTAAGTCGTTCAAATATTTGTTTTAAATCGGATATATGTGAACCCAAATCTTTTGAACAAATAATGATGTCATCCAAATACGCCAGGATTAATATATTCGGTAGGCCATTGCGAAACTTATCAATAAGACGTTGGAACGTAGCTGGGGCATTTTTTAAGCCAAAAGGCATTCTATTAAACACATATATACCAAACGGTGTTGTGAAGGCAGTCTTCTTTCTATCCTTTTCCGCAACTTTTATCTGCCAGTAACCGGAACGCAAGTCTAAGGTCGACATGAATGGCGTGGTTTTCGCTGAGTGTAAAAGATCATCGATCCTTGGTAAAGGATATGTATCTGCCGTAGTTATCGCATTTAGGCGACGATAGTCAACGCATAGTCTAATTGAACCATCTTTTTTAGGAATCAGAACAACTGGGAATGCCCATGGAGATTCTTCTTCTTGTATGATGCCTTTTTCCAACATTTTATCTAGCTCAGCTTTTAAAACAGTTTTCATTTTTGGCGAAATCCTGTATGGGGCGTTAGCTATGGGTTCATGTGATCCTGTTTTTATATAGTGTTCTACATGAGGTGCTGGAATATCAATGTCCTCAAATATTTCCTTTTCAGCTACCAGTAATTCTTCAAGTGATTTTCTTTCTTTTTCGGTCAAATGTGGACCTTCACTTCGACGGAGCTTTATATCAATTGAATTTAATTCAATTGGTGTGAATATTTCATCGCAATACTCATCGTATTTTACTTTCTTTGGAGGTGGAAAAAGACTTGAAACAGATTGGATTTCGGTATTTTCTGAAACTGAGTCTTTAAAGATTTTGTTTATACTTTTTGGCGAGTAATCATTATTGCCATTCTCGAACCAGGACAAAAAATCTTTTACATCGTCTGGTGTCTCATTCACCTTTTTAATCGAAGAAATACTATTTAGTATACCAGGTTGATGAAGTTTGAAGCTAAAATTTGTTGACGGATCGTCTTTAAAATGCCATATACGTTGGGCTAGGTCCAGAACAATATTATTTTCTTCAAGGAAATCTATTCCTAGTAGGGTTCTGTTTCCTATAGCCTTGGGCAAACAAATGAAACGTATTTTCTTAAAGCGTTTTCCAATTATAATATCCACTACTGTAGAGTATACGGTCTCATTTCTAGCAATACCATCTGCCAGTATAATCTCAGCGCATACTTTTTGGAATGGTACCTCTTTTTGAATTAGCTTTTGATAAAGATGGTAACCAGCAACGCTAGTTCGAGCTGCGGTGTCAAAATATGCCTCTCCCTGTAAACCATTTACATTTATGTCCACCACTGGGACGTTACGTCCCACTACTGTAGAATGCATGGAATTAAAATCAAGGTGACCATCTCTTGGATCAGTATTCGAATTTGTTTTATTACAGAATGGGCAATTTGAGCGGTAGTATCCTGCTGCTCCACATCCGTAACAGTTCAAATTTGTTTCTGGCCTTTCCTTAGCATTTTTGTGCTTTTCTGCTTCAATTTTCTTGAAACAATTTTCTGCCAAATGGTTTCGTTTTCTGCAGAAAGTGCATCTTAGGACAGATTTTCCCTGATTTTCGGCTGGCTTTGACTTTTCTTCCACCTTATCTTGCCTATTCTCAGCAACAAGCATTTCAATTTCCCTTGCCTTACATAGGAGATCATGAAAAGATGTTACGCTTTCTCTTTGAATTCTTTCTCGGATTTTCAAACTAAGCTGGCTAAATATCATGTTAAGCATAGTATTTTCTGAAAGTTTTTCTGATAGTTGTGCGAAAAGTCGTCGCTTTCTACAAATGAAACTGTCTGTAGTCTCAAACAACTTTTGTTTTTCTTGCGCAATCTCACTGAATATTCGCCAATCTGGTTTTGGAGGTGCAAAGGCTCCTCGTAAAAGATCTACAGCATCATTGAATGTCTTCGCTTCATCCTTGACTCCTTGCCACCAACTGGAAGCGTAGCCTTCTAATAATAGGGGAAGACTAGTGAGTGCCAGAAAGTCTGAAATATTTTCGGCTTCTTTATAGACTAAAATTGTAGCTAAAAAATCTTCTACGTTTGTCGAATTTCGGTTGCCATGAAAACGAGCTGTGCAGTTACTAAATGTCGATTTGACTTCTTGTCTGACGCTTAAACCACTTATGAGTGTTCTGAATTGGGCATCGCTTAAGACCATATTTCGTGAAGCCTCGCTTGTGGTTCCAGAAGAACCTTTTGTACTAGCGCTTGTACTTGCACTTGTACTAGAACTAGTATTTGAATTTGCCTTGGCAACATTCTGAGTGCGGTCCAACTCCATTGCTAATCCACTGTTTAGGGTATCAGTTAAAGATGACGTTGAACGTGGGCTTCGCCTTACAGCCATATAGGGTAAAATATATTTTCAAAATAGGGGAACCCTGTTTAAGAGAATCTTCTTCAACCTCGCTGCCTATAGCAATATCACCTCTCTTTATATGGAATATCACTCAAATTCAAAGCAACAACGCAAGCCTTCTTTGCAACGACAACAACGAATGGTCAAACCGATGACTGAGATGATGAATTGCAATAACAACAGAAGCAAATGAAATAATGGTTATGCTGAAGATATGCAACAACAACTACAGAAGCAACAGAAATGATGATCGTGGTGATGATTTGCAACAACAACACTGGTGGGATTTGACGACTAATGCAATTGAGTATCAGCAAGAACGCAATAATGCACTGAAACCAAACCAATGCTGGACAACAACAACAATACTCCAAGAATAATCAGAGCAGTATGGTCGGACAAATGTTTGATGACGTCAGCACCACGTTGAAACCACAGAAATAGTAAAAATCTTATTAATTTTCAGGAACCTTAAGTTTTTGTTGGGCGCCAATTGTAGGGAATGGATGAAGGGTCCAACCCTAGGATATATTAAGGGCAGGATGAAGGGTCCAACCCTAGCAGTTTTGAGGGCAAGATTAAGGGTCCAACCCTAGTGGTTTTATATTTCATTAAATTATGAATTTTATGAACAAATCCTAACCAGACGAAACGTCCTAGCTGGATAATGTTCAGTTTAATTTTATATTTATTTTACGGGCCAAGTCAGACTTAAAAGTCCTAACTTGTCCTCCTATGAGTTTCTTCCGCTTTAAATAATGAGACAACTGTCTTCGTTGAATGCTATTAGAAAAAGAATTTTATTTTTCACAAAGTTTAAGACTAAGCCTACAAGTGTTTGACAAACTTAATCTGTTATACACTCAAAACAAAAGAAAACATGTTATACAAACGAGAGTGAGAGTACTCACTATAGATCATATGACAAAACGTATAATAAAGAAAGAGACAAATGCTATTAGGTGAGTGATAATGATTCGAGTGTAAAATTGCAAATGAGAGAATAAATCCATGGTATATAAATCAATGGTATAAGTTAATGTTACAAATGGTAAAAATATCAATGGTATAAATCAAAACTCAAAAGAGTGTTTTAATATTTAACGTTAAAGAGAAATTGGTTACACTCAAGCAAAAATCTAAGTTCAAATAAAATTAAAGTGCATTACGTATAATATCAAAAATATAATTATCTTCAATGTAATTTATATAAAAGCTGCTTCTACAAATTCGTTTTTTAATCTTATTTAAACTCCTTATTGCAAAAGTCAGCAAATATGTTCGGTTTAAGGTATTGGCCCTAAAAACTATGAATATTTAGTTCCACTCTCTTTAAGATCCAAATTGTCTTGGTGAGCAAAAACGTCCTATTTGGGGATTGTTATGGTGGTGGGACGTCCGCTAGACAGTTGGCCCCTAATGTTGATATAAGATACGTGGTCTACTCCCACATACCTTTTATTTGAGCCCTATATTTCCATAATCGGCTAACATGACCGGGTTGGGGGGTGTTTTGGGGGATGGGCGGCCACTCAGTGAGTTGGTCTTGAAAATATATATGGGATTCGTGTTCCACTTTAAAAACCCTCATATTTGAGCCTCATATTGCAATAGTCAGAAAATACTTACTATTTGGGTGGTGTTGTGGGGGTGGGGTGGCCCCATAAACACTTTTCCCGAATATTGATATCGAATTCGTGCTTTACTCCCAAAGACCTTTCATTTTAGCCCCATATTCCTATGGTCTTAAATTTTTCCGCTTTGGGGGATGTTTTTGGTGAGAGGCGACCCCCAAACACTTGGTCCCATATTTGGATATCAAATTCGTATTCTACATTCAAATACATTTTATTTAAGCCCCATATTCCCATGGTCAGTTAATAAGTCCAGTTTGGGGTGTGTTTTGGGGAAGTGGTGGACCCCCAGAAACGTGGTCCCACATTTGGATATAAGATTCGCATTCTACTCGCAAATACCTTTCATTTTAGTCCCATATTGCCATGGTCGGTAAATATGTCCGATTTAGGGGTGTTTTGGGGCTTGGGGTGGTCCCTCTAGCACTTGATCCGAAAATTGGATATCAGATACGTTTTCTTATCCTAAATACCTTTCATTTGTGTCCCATATTGTCGCGATTGGTCTAAATATATGTTTGGTAGGTTTTAGGGTGGGGCAGCCCCCCTAGGTACCCCACCCAAAATTTGGATACCAAATTTTTACTTTTAGGGTACTATAGGAGATCACACAAAATTTCGCTTAAATGGCACCACCCATCTCCGATATCTGGTGTTTCTGAAAATATGGGTAAGGGGGAGGGTCCGCCCCCCCTTCAGATATCAAAAAATGTAGTACCCTATTTTCACCACGGGGTCATTATGCACCATCTGTGAAAATTTCAAGAAAATTGGTTCAGCCGTTTCTGAGTCTATAAGGAACACACAAACATACCAACAAACCTACAAACAAACACAAATTGTTTTTATATACATATGAGATTTCATGTTCTACAATAGATGAGTCTGCTTGATGTTTGAGTGTCACTTTGTTATAAAATTTTTTGTTGAATTTGTATTGATCGTTATTTGGTTGGAATATTTTATAAATCTTTTTAATAAAATATATGCCACAACCAAAATAAGAACGCTGCTAAATACAATATTTTTTTTTGGGATTATGTGTATTATTTTTTAATAAATAACGCAAATATTTTTTTCTGTGTTTTAATATTTCTATGTTGCGCGTCCGTCCATACGTATTTGTGGGTGCGGTTGTATGCAAGGCTGTGGAGTCGAACAACAATTTTATTCGACTCCTACTCCGGGAAGATTGCTCCACTTCGACTCCGGAGGCGACTCCGAGCACTTAAGCTGTTTAAAATTTTTTCGCAACATTAAAAAAAATAATAATAATCTTTTTATTTCCTAAGCCAACATGTTTTCATAACAAACAAGAAATAATTTTCTCAATATTTTATGACCATTTAGAGAAAAAATTTGGATATTAATGACTTTGACATAAAACCGCAGCTACTTTCAAAAGGAGTGAGCTTATCGCCACAATTTTTTTTTAATATCGAAAACAGCAAATGCAACAGGACTGTAAAAAGGTTTCCACAAATCTCACTAATAAGAATTTTGAGAAAGTTTTTTGTGTGAAATTGTTGAGCTAAAAAAAACTTTCAAGTATCAACAAGCAAATTTTCCGCAAAACATGACCCTATATGACGGCAAAAAGAATATTTAACTAATTTTATTCATCCAATCCAAATTTCATTACATTACCTCTTTTCTCACTGGAGTTCTATGCTTGGGTATTTTTCTACCCACTTGTCATTAATAATTAACTTATTTACGACATATTCGTCCTTTCGTTATACGAAATCACGATACTAGATAGACCATTTTATCGCCACTTCAATGGGTAACCACCATACGTACGATGACTGAGGAGGGATTTGAAACCGTCCTAAATCTATGCAGACGATCTTATATAACTTCTTAGCGTAAGGATCAGAACAAGCTATGCAAAAGGACCGAAAGGTCCAGGCATATGACTGGGCTAGAACCAGGGGTTTCAATGTTAACCTAGAGAATTTGACGCAACACGATCCCTCAATAAAACGATTTCGATATCTGACAAGGTAAAATACTTAGGAGTGATCTTGGATAGGAAACTGAAGTGGAGGTAGACGGGCCGAAGGCTCGAAATGAGGAATCCGACTATAGACTGGAGATTATTCTAGATATCCCACCCATTGACATTCAGAATGAGTGTGAGGCAGCCACTGCGGCTATGAGACTTAAGGCGATAGGAAAGTTGATTGCGGATGACGGCAGATCACACCTTCTTGGTACAATAGTGGTGACGATAGGAAACCTGGAAGGAAGGGAAGAGCTTTCCGATCGGATACCTGAGATGAACCCTGAAGTCGAGTTGGAGGCACTGCTGCCAGCGGCACAGTCTTGGATCAACGGAAGCCTAGTATTGCCATCTGGAAGATAATTTTACACGGATGGATCAAAGCCAGAGAACCCAGGGACTGAGGTCTGTTTTGCACTGCCTGACCATACTACGGTCCTGAAGGCGGAGATTCGGGCGATCACGGAATGCGTGAGGTGATGTGGTGCTAATGCGAGGATGTTGAGTGTGAAGATCTTTACGGACAATAAACTAGCCATAAAGGTAATAACAACCAGGACGGTTAGGTCACGAACAGTCTTGCAGTGTAAGAAGGAGAATAACGCCTTCTCTGAGGATTGCACAATCTGCATCGTTTCGGTGCCGGGCCATAACGAATTAAGGGGGAATGAAAGGGCAGACGATTTGGCGGTGAAGGCCAGGGGACTGCCGTCAATAAACTTGACTAACCCGAAACCTTTCGAGTCGACGCAGTCTGGGTAAAGGGCATGCTCAATGAACGCGCATGTAACGCTGTGGAATAGCGAAAAAAAACAAATATCGAAAGAAAAAAAAATTCGCGCTAACTAATGTAGTACCAGCCTTTAGGTGTATGTCCATAGTGGCATGGAGCGGATTATTATCTGCACCCTTTTTTCAACCTAACTTAACCCACCCTAATTTGATGCCTGCACTTAATGTTTTGTTACATGAGTGTTGATGGGTGATTTTGTGTTTATGTTAAGAGTCGTACCAGTGTATCAAAAAAATTCAAATTGTTTTAATATTGTTCATGTTGATATTCACTGTTAACTGAAAATTTTCACTTTGGGCACTTTGGGGAGCAGAAACAAATGGTCGAGATAAAGTGCGGCATGAAACTGAATTCATGTTGTTAGCATGCAATTGTCTTGCGCCGTACAGTAACAGGACTTTTCCAAGCTACAAAAGACAACACATGGTATCGATAACTTACCAGTACAACTTTGAAGTAAAATTTTATTCAGAACATCTGATTTGCACAGGATAGGACTAAAATAAGACAATAAGGACTGCACATGAAGTCATTTTCAGGATCGTTGTCCAGCGTTTACTTATTCCAATATCAGATCAAAGCTAATTCTCTTTTTGTTGTTCTCTTACTATTTTTCAGAATTAATGACAGAAAAAGTAGTTTTTTTGATGATCGCCCAACCGTTGAGAATATCCCCCACCTCGCCGCTCCAAAAAGGGGTCCCCAAATGATGTGGACTGGCTTGTAGATGTGCCCATATCCCTGGCAGAATCGTGATATGCATGCTCATTCTCGTACTTCAGCCCACTTTGCCCCTTTACTCCTATAACACCAACTTTGCACCCCGGTAACTGGGTTGGATGTTGGTTTGACCGCCCTTTAATACTAAGTTTAAGGTGAATTGTAATTTTTATAACGAACCGCTCCGCTGCGCCTTCTTTTACTTTATATGGAACAAAATTTTTCTTGGAATATTTATTTTCGACAATTAAAGAGCTTTTAGTGAAATACCATGCTACGAAAATAGTATATCGCTTGACTAATAGTTAAACAATAAAAGTGTCATTATCTGAATCCCATATGATCTTTATTGGTCTACGAATTTAAGTTTGGATGTACAGGGTGGCTGATGAATATTGCTACAATGATGAATATTGCTACATTTTTTTTTCGGTGTATGGAATACATTTTTCTTTTATTCATGTTAAATTAAATTATTAAATTAATTATTAAATTATTATTAATTAAATTAATTAATTAATTAATTAAATTAATTATTAAATTATTATTATTAAATAGAAAAAAAGTTATTACATTTTTTTTTGGTAGCGGCTTTCATCAGCCACCCTGTAGAGTGTACTCCATTCTTAAAATACTTTATTTCAGCCCGATATTCTCATGATGTCTGATTTAGGGGTGTTTTCGGGGTTGAGGTGGTCCCCCGGACACTTGGCCCTGAAAAAATATCAGCATCGTGCTCTTCTTTCAAATACCATTTATTTAAAGCCTGTATTGCCATTGGTTTAGGGGAGTTTACACGATGACCCAAAATAGGTTATCAAATTCGTTTTCTAATCTCAAATACCTTTCATTTGAGCCACATATTGCCATGGTCGAAAAATTTTTGAAGTTTGGGGGGAGTTTTGGGTTAAGGGTGATGCCCTAAATACATGGTCCTACATTTGGATATCAAATTCGTATTCTACTCCCAAAAACCTTTATTTGAGCCCCATATTGTGAGGGTCACTAAAAAATTGCTGTTTGTGGGGTATTTTGGGAAGGGGGTACACCGCCAGAAAATTGGTTCCGAAAGTGGGTATCAATTCTTGCTCTACCCCCCAATACCTTTCATTTAAGCTCCACATTGACATGGTCAGTAAATATGCCCGATTTTGGGGCGTTTTGGGGATTGGGGTGGTCCCCCAAACACTAAGCCCGGAAAGTATATCAGCAACGTGCTCTATTCTCATATATCTACAGGGTGGCTGATGAAAGCCGCTACCAAAAAAAAATGTAATAACTTTTTTTCTATTTAATAATAATAATTTAATAATTAATTTAATTAATTAATTAATTAATTTAATTAATAATAATTTAATAATTAATTTAATAATTTAATTTAACATGAATAAAAGAAAAATGTATTCCATACACCGAAAAAAAAATGTAGCAATATTCATCATTGTAGCAATATTCATCAGCCACCCTGTATATATCATTTATTTGAACCCCTATATTGGCATTGCCCTCAAAATTGGATATCAAATTCGTTTTCTAATCTTATTAAAACCTCTTATTGCAAAAGTCAGCAAATATTTCGGGTTTGGGGTATTGACCCTAAAAACTATAAATATTAATTCCACTCTCTTTAAGACCCAAATTGTCTTGGTGAGCAAATACTTCCTATTTAGGGGTTGTTATGGTAGTAGGACGTCCCCTGGACAGTTGGTCTCTAATGTTGATATCAGATACGTGGTCTGACCACATGACCCCAAAATAGTTTATCAAATTCGTTTTCTAATCTCAAATACCTTTCATTTGAGCCACATATTGGCAAGGTCGAAAAATGTTTACCCCTTTGGGGGGTGTTTTGGGTTGGGGGTGATGCCCCAAATACATGGTCCTACATTTGGATATCAAATTCGTATTCTACTCCCAAATACCTTTAATTTGAGCCCCACATATTTCCATAGTCGGCTAACATGACCGGGTTGGGGGGTGTTTTGGGGGATGGGCGGCCACTCAGTGAGTTGGCCTTGAAAATATATATCGGAATCGTGTTCTACTCAAAAAACCCTCTTGTATGAGCCTCATATTGCAACAGTCAGCAAATACTTTCCATTTGGGCGGTGTTGTGAGGGTGGGGTGGCCCCATAGACACTTTTCCCGAATATTGATATCAGATTCTTGCTTTACTCCCAAAGACCTTTCATTTGAGCCCCATATTCCTATGGTCTTAAATTCTTCCCCTTTGGGGGATGTTTTTGGGGAGAGGCGGCCCCCAAACACTTGGTCCCATATTTGGATATCATATTCGAATTCTACACTCAAATACCTTTTATTAAAGCCCCATATTCCCATGGTCAGTAAATAATTCCTGTTTAGGGGGTGTTTTGGGGAAGAGGTTGACCCCCAGAAACGGGGCCCCACATTTGGATATTAGATTCGTATTCTACTCGCAAATTCTTTCATTTGAGTCCCATATTGCCATGGTCGCCCAATATGCCCGATTAAGGGGTGTCTTGGGGCTTGGGGTGGTCCCCCTAATACTTGGTCCGACAATTGGATATCAGATACGTTTTCTTATCCTCAATACCTTTCATTTGAGTCTCATATTGCCATGGTTGGTCTAAATGTATGTTTGGTAGCTTTTAGTGTGGGGCAGTCTCCCTAGGTACCCGATCCGAAATTTGGATACCAAATTTTTATTTTTAGGGTACTATATGAGAGCACACAAAATTTCGCTTAAATTGCACCACCCATCTCCGAGATCTGACGTTTCTGAAAATTAGGGTAAGGGGGAGGGTCCGCCCCTCTTCAGATATCAAAAAATGTAGTACCCTATTTTCACCACGGGATCATTATGCACCATCTGCGAAATTTCAAGAAAATCGCTTCAGCCGTTTCTGAGTCTATAAGGAACACACAAACAAACGAACACAAATTGATTTTTATATATAAGATGAAGAACAAGTAAAAGCGTGCTAAGTTCGGTCCGGCCGAATATTATATATCCTCCATCATGGATCGCATTTGTCGAGTTTTTTTTCCCGGCATCTCTTCTTAGGCAAAACGGAATATAAGAAAAGATTTGCTCTGCTATTAGAGCGATATCAAGATATGGTCCGGTCTGGACCACAATTAAATTATATGTTGGAGACCTGTATAAAATGTCAGTCAATTCGAATAAGAATTGCACCCTTTGGGGGCTCAAGAAGTAAAATAGAGAGATCGATTTATATGGGTGCTGTAT
This sequence comes from Stomoxys calcitrans, assembly GCF_963082655.1. NCBI lineage: Eukaryota > Metazoa > Arthropoda > Insecta > Diptera > Muscidae > Stomoxys > Stomoxys calcitrans. The sequence continues at coordinate 107,976,110 of NC_081554.1, forward strand.
CGGGCTATAGACCGATTCAGACCATAATAAACACGTATGTTGATGGTCATGAGAGAATCCGTCGTACAAAATTTCATTCCAATCGGATAAGAATAGCGCACTCTAGAGGCTCTAGAAGTCAAGACCCAAGATCGGTTTATAATGCAGCTATATCAAAACATTGACCGATATGGCCCATAATAATTAAATAATTTAAACCAGAGCTCATTGTTTTTGATTTACTTCTCTCATTTGATTCTCCGCATTTTACTTTAATTCATCGTATTTTCACATCGTTAATCTGAAGTTTTGGCTCTTTGGTTCGAAACCAAAATAATTTGCTCAAGGAAAAATCATGTCCTTAAAAGTCAAAATAGGTTAGGCTAGGACCACTATAAATCTCTCACCACTATAAAGTCTAAACCAGAGGCGCCCAAAATCAAAAAGTGAGAGAAGCTAAAAGTGCATAGCAAGAAATTCTGTGCCAGCACTGTGGTCAAACAGATAGCGACCTGTAAACACGCAAGCAAGGGGTGTGTTTTATTAAACATCATTAGTCAATAATAATAAAAGTGTTTTGATAATAGATAAACTATCATTTTTGTTAACAAAGGAAATTCCTGTTTAAAAATTATGACTACGAAAATGTAGCTGCAAAATTTATATGGAAGAATTTGTTATTATTTAAATATGATACTTAATATTTTCCCACTACTCTTTTAAATAATAAATTGTGAAGAAAAAACTTGTCAGAATCTAATGTGATATAATTACGTCACCATTAACATTTTTGTTGTTCTTCTTATTTTCCACTTTATTTATTCATTCTCTAAATTTTTTCAAATCAGTTATTTCCTTTTCATCTAAAAGTTTTTCTTTGAAATTTTTTAATATGCCTTTTAAAAACAATGTCCCTCTTGTTTTTAAATGATCCGTCTTCATCGGGCTCGGTTGGCGCGTAGCTTTGCGTGATTTTTAAATGGAAAGCGGATTGGGCCGTCGCCTTGGTATCTAGTGCTAGGGCTGCCAACGAACCTCTCGGCTAGGGGTTTCTTGATATTCTGAAAATCTGCGAGTGCCAACTTGGGCCATTTCTTTTTGCTCCTCTGTCGCTGCCGACCCAATTGCATGGACCCATCGTGTTCGTATCGGTGCAAGCGGGACACTCCCTGATTGTGCAAACTTTTTGGTTCGCCCAGCATATTTAATTTCTGTGGTACCCGGTATATTTGATGAGCTTTCTCCAATCCACCACCTGGGGAGGCGTCCAATGGGAGAAGTAGCATGGAACACAAAATTCCCCCATTAAAATATACACAAATATACTTGGGAATCGAAATTTCAAATTTCCCCATGAACATTCCACTAAGGAACAGTGGCTAACTTGTTACATATCAATGAGTGCAGTCCGATTCAAGTTTAAGCTCAATGATAAGGGGCCTCCCTTTTATAGCCGAGTCCAAACGGCATGAGGCAGTACGACATCTCTTTGTAGAGAAGTTTTATATGGCATAGTACCTAACAAATGTTACCAGCATAAGGAGGAGAAACCACCGCTAAAAAATTTATTACGATGGTATCGCCAGTATACTTGGGAATCACCAGATGAAAACACCCGTAATCAAAAACACCACATACTTATCAGCAAACTATTACTGCGTTCGCTGATGGATGTAAAAACAAGACGAGGAACCGACATCAATAGTGACCACATGCTCTTAGTGGCCATTCTACAATAAGTCTACTCCCAGCCAAAAGGACTTAATAAAAAAGCACAAAGTTAAACCTCTTAAACCTAAAATACCACGAAACAGGGTGCGAATTCAAGACTACATCAATAGAGAAGCTGCAAAAAAATACCCATACATGGGCCGACATAAAGCAGCATATATGGAGACGGTCAACTCTATCACAGAAATTCAACTCTATCCCATGGCAGCCGGTTGTACGCACCGGATTGACCCGATGGAATCTTCATCGGCAAGGGCTGCCGCCTCAGTATACGTGTTCGTCCTTTTTCGTCATGTGAGAGGCACATCCCGGAGTGCCTTCTCCGCACGCTTCTGGTCCGTGCCGGGATTAAAAAGAACCCCGGACCCTGGTTCTGTTCGGTTTGCCAGAACCGCCTTCATCATCGGTCGGTGTCGGTGAGGTGTAACCGGTGCATGGAGTGGGTACAGTTCCGTTCTTGCTCTAGCCTAACTTCGCTACGGGAGTATAGTCATACTGGCTATGTCGCAAGGTGCTGTGCGAACATAGCCAGCAGTGGGTCACAAGCGTCGTCGTCCTCGTCGTCGGACTATGTGACCCCCGACCTCTCCCGTACGGCAATTTATGCAACGACAGCATCCTAGCCCTACTATTGTATCGTTCTTGCAGTTAAACTGCAACGGACTGCGTGGCAAGATCGATGAGATCGTAGACTTTATGAGTCGGAAGAGCATATTGGTCGCAGCGATCCAGGAGACAAAGCTTTTAGCTTGCTTTAGAAAAAAAAGTGCGCGAAATTTTGTTTAAATTTGTTTGTTTGGCGTCAATTTTAATATGGGTACCACATGTATTGAAAGAAATTCATTTAACAAACCGAATCAACGCTTGTGATATGCACCTTAAACGCAATGAATTCGATCCGTTTTTAAAACGAATCATAACTAGAGATGAATGGATTGTTTACAACAACGTTAGTCGAAAACGATCATGGTCCAAGCATGGTGAACCAGCTCAAACCACTTCAAAGGCTGATATCCACCAATGAAGGTTATGCTGTCTGTTTGGTGGGATTGGAAGGGTGTGGTATATTTTGAGCTGCTTCCAAGGAACCAAACGATTAATTCGGATGTTTACTGTCAACTATTGGACAAATTGAAAACAGCCATCAAGAAGAAGCGACCAGAATTGGTCAATCTTAAAGGTGTCATATTCCACCAGGACAACGCTAGACCGCACACATCTTTGGTCACTCGCCAAAAACTGAGTGAGCTTGGCTGGGAACTTTTGATGCATCCACCATATAGCCCTGACCTTGCACCATCAGACTACCATTTATTTCCATCTTTGCAGAACTCCTTAAATGGTAAAACTTTCGGCAATGATGAGGCTATAAAATCGCACTTGGTTCAGTTTTTTGCAGATAAAGGCCAGAAGTTCTATGAGCGTGGAATACTAAATTTGCCAGGAAGATGGCAAAAGGTTATCGAACAAAATGGCAATTATATATTTGATTAAAGTTCATACTAAGTTTTATTAAAAATGCATTTACTTTCTTTTAAAAAATCCGCAATTACTTTTTAGGCAACCCAATATTCTGAGACGCTTTAACATGAAATCTCGGCAGGATTACCGGAATGACCCCAGATATAATGAGATAATAATAGCTAAAAAAAGACAGCAGAAGATATTTCCAAAAATAAATTAGAAGAGCCTTAAATGTCTATCATAGTTTGTAGGGTCCCGGCGAATATAGAAAATGCTATGCTCAAACTAAGCCCACTACAATCCAAGCAAACTCAACAAAAACAGCTAAAGTACTCAGAATCAAAACAGGAAATTTCAGAGGACATATAACTCCAATTATAACTGAAATCAGTATAATGGCCATAGGAATGAGTTTCCTAATAACCAATCACATGATCCGAAAAATGATAGTTCGAATAATTCTTCATCATCTCAGAATTGAAATAATGATAACGAGATACCGATGCCTATGAAAATAGGAAATTTTCATCAGGATCTTTCAACAGAATCGCATACACAATGATAAGTAATTGCATATTTTTAGGAGACACTGGGGCAACCAATTCTCTTGAGAACCCACATGGGTTCCATGTAAGCAAAACCGTTGAATTAAGAGAACCAAGATACATGAATTCAATGAATAATTTGCACATAGTTAAGCCAAAAGCAATTGTCAAGGCATTTAAAGAATTTAATTTACCGAACGAACGTTGGGAATTTGATGTCCATAATTTTAATAGTGACTGACGGATTATTAGGAAATGACATATTAAGGAAATTCAAAGAGAAAATTCGAGACGAACATTTTGACCATAAATAGTAAATCATTTAAATTGCTTTTGAAAAGGAATCTAAAGTAATTCTACATATTCAGCCAGGAGAGCACTCTTATAAAATTCCAGCCGCTATTGATAATGCAAATATATCAGTGAATAGCATTTCTTATTCCAACAAAGGAATATTGGTAGATGAAGGACTTTATCAATGTCAAAATTCTTAAGCACAGACAAAAATAAATAATACCACACAGAATGAATGTGTTGTAGAGTAGGGAAAATGTTTAGGATCGGAGGAGGTTAAAGAAATTTATGATTTTCAGAAATTACAGAACAAAATTGATGACGGAAATTTTGATTTTGATATTATAACAAGCAAATAAGAACTACACATCTGAATACGGAGGAAAGATTAGAAGTTGAAAAATTAGTACTTGAGATAATTACAAGGGACAATGGTAAGTTATATACTACTAAATGTCCCATGAACATTCCATTAAGGTACAGGAACATACTTCCCTCATATCAATGATTGCAAGTCCGATTTATAGGTTCCCATATATTTATAAAGGGGAGATACAAACTCAATTTACGGATATGCTTTAAAATTAAACTATTGCATCGAGTCCATATAACAGTCCTGTTTGGACTGATACATCAGGCATCAAAAAATATCGGTTAGTAATTGACTACAGAAAATTAAATGAGAAAACTATCGATGATAATTACCCAATTCCTAATATTGCCGAGTACACGATAAGTTAGATAAATCAAACTATTTATCCACTTTAGATTTAAGAAGTGATTTCCATCAAAATTTAAGTCGACAAGAAAGACAGACAGAAGACAGCTTTTTCCGTAGATAATGGGCACTACGAATTCAATTGAATGCCTTTCGGGCTAAAGAACGTATACGTGGACGATATTATTGTGTTCTCTAACGGGTAAAAGGAGCACATGAAGAATCTTACGTCGATTCTTTCCAAACTAAAAATGCCAGACTAAAGGTATAATTAGACAAATCAGAGTTGGTTTTTCAAAATTTTACTGTGTATGGTCTCAGTAGAATTGAAATTTTGAATAATGTAATAGAGCACCAAGAAACACAATATAATATTTCAACTGGAAGAGAAGTTATAATACCAGAAACTCAGAAACTTTTTAACATGTTTAAGAATCCAATAGTCTTAGAAATAATAGGATCAGGAGTAGCTTCCTATGCAATTTCAATTATTCACGATAGGAATCGTAAAACGATAAGAGCAATGGAAATTGATGATCAATTTTTGAAACCGCTATTAGAAAATTATTTTCGCTATGAGAAGACAAATGCTCTTAATGCTGATAAGAAAATATTTGAGTAATAAAAATTGAAAAAAAAGGAAATTTTTTAAACTATAAAGATCGACAGGTGTTTGAGAAAATTAATTGACATTACAGATGAAACACAGCGTAAATAAAGAAACAATTATAGAGAGATTTGTAATCTAAAACAAGTAAAAGAGTGCTAAGTTCGGCCGGGTCGAATCTTATATACCCTCCACCATGGATCGTATATGTCGAGTTCTTTTCCCCTCATCTCTTCTTAAGCAAAAAAGGATATAAGAAAAGATCTGCTATTAGAGCGATATCAAGATATGGTCCGGTCTGGACCACAATTAAATTATATGTTGGAGACCTGTGTAAACTGTCAGCCAATTCGAAAAAGAATTGCGCCCTTTGGGGGCTCAAGAAGTAAAATACAGAGAACGATTTATATGGGAGCTGTATCGGGCTATAGACCGATTCATACCATAATAATGGTCATGAGAGGATCCGTCGTACAAATTTTCAGGCAAATCGGATAATAATTGCGACCCTAGAGGCTCAAGAAGTCAAGATCGGTTTACATGGCAGCCATATCACGTTATGGACCGATTTGAATCTTATTTGACACAGTTCTTGAAAGTCATAATAAAATACGTCATGCAAAATTTCAGCCAAATCGGATAAGAATTGCGCCCTCTAGAGACTCAAGAAGTCAAGACCCAAGATCGGTTTATATGGCAGCTTTATCAGGTTATAGACCGATTTAAACCATACTTGGCACAGTTGTTGGATATTATAACAAAACACGTGGTGCGAAATTTCATTCTAATCGGATAAGAATTGCGCACTCTAGAGGCTCAAGAAGTCAAGACCCAAGATCGGTTTATATGGCAGCTATATCAGGTTATGAACCGATTTGAACCATACTTGGCACAGTTGTTGGATATTATAACAAAACACGTGGTGCGAAATTTCATTCTAATCGGATAAGAATTGCGCACTCTAGAGGCTCAAGAAGACAAGACCCAAGATTGGTTTATATGGCAGCTATATCAGGTTATGGACCGATTTGAACCATACTTAACACAGTTCTTGGATATCATAACAAAACACGTCGTGCGAAATTGCATTCTAATTGGATAAGAATTGCGCACTCTAGAGGCTCAAGAAGTCAAGACCCAAGATCGGTTTATTGTATATTACCGACAATTACTTTTGGGGCAACCCAATAATTGCCATGTTTTACATTTTTGTAGAAGATGAAACTGAGACTGCTACTCGGGCTACTAAACCTAGCATGTGCAGCGGCAAAATTAGAGATAATCTATACCTAGATTCCATTGCAGCAGTCCGGCTTTAGACCATTGTTTAATGCTTTCTATACAAAGAATAGCATAGCAAAAAACATTTAAAAATCAGCAAAACTGTGTCGTTGCTAGAAGCATTTGACTGGCTATTCATATCGCGATTCAATTTCAACAAAGAAACATCATCTGCGGACAATCTCAAATGGGTCATGGTGCTTTACATACCATCCAAACTGGAGTATGTTGCAAAGCACACATCTAAATTCACAAGCGCAATAGAAACAAATCAAATCTTACTTCCCTTATTCAAATTTAACTTATCTAACAATGCCAATAGCAACAAACAGAAGCCTCTTTTGCAAAACTCTTCTCTTTCGATATCGATAGAAAAGAGGGATTTTTACCAACTAAGATCGGAGAAGAGAAATTGGTAGAGCATTATAAAAAGTATTGCATATCATAAATACGACAGAATTAGATGTGGCTAAGAATCAAATTGAAGAACGTATGAATTTAGTACTATACATAACATTACCCAGTGACTCCATAGAAGGTAGCAGTTATAGAACTTTATCAAGGAATTTCATGAATTACCGAGAAATGAAGAAAAAGAGGACTTATAAATCTAGTAGGATGGACACTGAACATAAAAGCAGGGACAAATTACGACGAAGACAGACAAATTACATATAACCCTTTAAACAATCTTGACACAGATGTGACACATTTAATACAGGAAAATAATATATACAAGAACTGCAATAGAGAACTGCAAGACAAATTGAAAGTTTCCGGCAAAATATCGGAAACCAACAGAGATTTATAAGAAATTATATCAAAAATCTTGTTCTCAATACGCAAATACGAGATGACTTTCAATACCTAACAGTAATATTTCAGATACATAATAACTCCGTATTGCATTTTTACCAAAAACATATTAGCTGTCAAGGAGAATGACTTAATAACAACAACGGACGAATTTAAGAGATAAGAAAATTTTAAAACATTAATACCAAAGTTCAGTAGCCAAATTTTTGAAAAATATTTTTGAAAGCTAGATACTGTCGGAACTGCCAGAACGTCGGTTTACCAGAACCGCCTTCATCATCGGTCGGTGTCGGTGAGGTGTAACCGGTTCACTACAGGAGTATAGTTATACTGGCTATGTCACAAGGTGCTGTGCGAACATAGCCAGCAGTGGGTCACAAGCGTCGTCGTCGTCGCCTTCTGCATCCTCGTCGTCGGACTATGTGACCCCCCGACCTCTCCAGTACGGCAATTTACGCAACGGCAGCATCCTAGCCCAAATATTGCCAGGCCATTGCCGGGAAGTGTATTGTTCATGCAGTTAAACTGCAATGGACTTCGTGGAAAGATCGATGAAATTGTGGACTTTATGAGTCGGAAGAGCGATCCAAAAGACAAAGCTGACCAACACCTGCAGCTTGCACAGTTGTCACGGTTACAATGTCCTACGTAAGGATCGCTCAAGGAATGGAGGTGGGGGATTGGCCTTCGTAATACACAATTCCGTGCAGTATAGACCTATCTCGCCTGCGCTTGATGGTAGTGACCCCTACATTGAATACATGGGGATAGCAGTCAGGTCTGGTACTGCCGAGATAGAGCTATACAACATATACATACCGCCGGTTGGTAGCTGTGTCCCGATTAATGACCAGGCTTACAACATCGACATAAGTGGGTTGCTATCTGGTCATAATCGTCTGGTTTTAGGGGACTTTAATGCGCATCACACGTCATGGCATTCTCCCCTAGGCATTCTCCTCCACGCTTTGCACGGTGAATGAGGATGCCCCACTAGAATTACGAGGAGGTGCAGCAGCTCGCCAGACATCTCCATTGCATCCCCTGATCTCCTGGGTGACGTATCCTGGCAAGCCGTCATCTTTTTGGGGTCAGACCACCTTCCCATAATTCTCACCATCGACCGACCACCCGACTTCATAACCTCTGAGCGCCGGACGTTTATCAATCATAAGAAGGCCGATTGGACTGGCTTCAGAGGGTATACCAATCGCCGCTTCAGTGAACTGCCACCCCCCTCTGATGTGCTAGTGGCCGAGAGGAAATTCCGAGACATCATTAACGCAGCATCCGCTCGCTTTATACCAGCCGGTCGAATACCCCAAGTGCGGCCCAATTTACCGGCGCAAGCAGTGGTACTCGCAGATGAGCGTGATGGGATTCGTGCTATGGACCCTGCTAACCTCAGAATCAGCGAGCTGAATCAATGTAACTTAGGCACCGGTGTAGGCAAACTGTGGTCTACTGTTAAGTCACTCTCGAACCCCGGTAGAGGGGATGACAGGCTGATCCGAAGAGATGCGCCAGGTTGTTCAACCGTCAATTTATTGTGTATCCCGAGAGAGACAGGGCAAGGACGAGAGCCATTCGCCGTATTCGTGGTCTCCGAGCCGATGAACAGCCATCACAATTTACCGTGGGCGAAGTTACGAATGTCATCCGTGGCGCCAAATCTTCCAAGGCGTTGGGCCCCGACGGAATCTCTACATTGATGCTGAAGAATCTGGATTCACCTGGAGTTGAGTACCTTACCACTGTCCTTAACCTGTCATTGAACACTCTTATAGTTCCCGATGTCTGGAAAATGGGCAGAGTGATCCCGCTACTGAAGCCTGGAAAAGACCCGAGTTTGGGGGAGTCGTAAAGACCGATCTCCCTTCTTTCACCAGTGGCTAAGACGCTTGAGGCATTACTCCTCCCGAGCCTCGTATGAGAATTTCCATTCGCCGAGCATCAACATGGATTTCGGAGACTGCACAGCACAACAACAGCTTTGCATGCCATCACCGCACACATTTGCCGTGGCTTCAACCAGCCCAGGCCATGTGAGAGGACGGTCCTAGTGGCACTGGACCTATCGAAGGCATTCGACACGGTCAGCCATGCCAAATTTTTTGAGGACATCGCCAACACGTCCCTCCAGCCAGGCCTGAAACACTGGGTCGCGAATTATCTGTGTGGTCGCCAGTCATTTGTGGAAGTTAGGGATAAGAAGTCGAAATACCGTAGAGTGAAACAGGGAGTTCCCCAAGGTGGAGTAATATCTCTGGCACTGTTTATCCTCTACCTATCCTCCATTCCACACCCTCCAGACGGCATTGAGATCGTATAATATGCGGACGATTGTACGATCATGGCAACAGGCCCCCCACCCATTGATGGCATCTGCGATAGTTTGAACGTCTACCTCAACGAACTTGCCTCATATTTCGCTGCAAGAAATCTGAAGATATACGCCACCAAATCAGACAAAGAAACCTTGTTGACCACGTACAAAGCAATTGGCCGGTCTGTGGTAAGTTATGCAGCGCCAGTGTGGTCTCGTCAACTTTGTGACACGCAGTGGAATAATATTCAGATCTGTCAGAATGCCGCCCTCCGAACTGCGACGGGCTGTCTCCTCAGTTCTCATGTGGACCACTTCCATCAGGAGACAAAGATCCTACCAGTGCGAAGACATAACTACATGCTGTCCAATCAATTCCTTTTGGGCTGTTATCGCAGAAACCATCCAAATCATCATCTTGTGGATAGATACCCACCGCCCAGAAGCCTTAAGGTACATCTACATGATCTAGAGCGTGAGGTTCAGCGCTACAAGAGAGAACCTCTAGATCGAGCGGCATATCAAGCGGGTCTAAACAACATTCATGCAGACACGGTAGCAGATGCGGTATTTGGCTACCGAGTGAATATAGTCCTTGAAGAACGACCGCCGCCCATTGCACCCGAAGAAATCGACCTCCCCCTGCAAACCAGAGTAGTTCTGGCTCAATTACGTTCCGGCAGATGCAGCCGCCTCAATTCCCACAGAGGTAGGATTGATGCCGACGTACAAGATGTATGTCCCCGATTGTGACCAGGGACCGCACGATACACGTCACCTGTTTAACAGCCCGGCCAGATCCACTCGACTCAGACCCAGATCCCTGTAGACGCACCCCATCTTAGTCGCAGAGTTCCTGGGTCAACTCAACAGAATCAAGCAGACGAAAGATAGAACACAATAAACTGCTACAACAATAACAACAGTATGAAATACTTGTAGATAATAAGGCATTACCAAATGAAAATAAAACTAAGAATCTAATAATTATCAATGATGAATGTATTCATGGTATTTTTAAATCAAAAATTATAAAAATATGTTAGAATGGTTTATGTATTATGTTAGGCTATGGTTTTGTTATTGTTAAAATAATAAGAACAAAAGAAATACCACCGAATTGTAATGAAAATGAAATTTTAATTGTAGGAACTAAAATTTGAAAATTGTTCATTTAAGATACCTAAATCAACAAATAAATCCAGTTTATTTGAAACTAGTTGAAATCCAAAATCATATGGAAGATGCATCCTTAAATTTGGTGAACTTCAACAATATTGAAAAAACAAACCTTATTGATAAGTCAAACAAGTAAATTGTTGTAATTGTTATAATTGTAATTGTAATTGTAATATTGTTATAATTAACTTTAATTGGCTATGACAGAACGCTTGTCCCATTGGCCGAACTTAGGATAGCCTTCCAAGCTCTTCGATCCTCTGCGCTCTTTCTATAATCTATGACACAAAGTTTCGAGGTTTCTCCCACAATTTGATTCTTCCATCGGGCTTTTGGTCGTCCTGGTTTGCGTGTACCACCATGTCTGTCTTCAAAAGACTTCTTTGCTGGAGCTTCTTCACCCATTCTGACAACATATGACCTATACAACGCAGCCATTCTATTTTGATACGTGTAACTATGCAATCGTCGTCATACAGCTCATATATCTCGTGGTTCATACTACGCCTATATTCTCCATTAACGTAAACCGGTCCATATATTTTACGAAGAATCTTTCTCTCAAACACTCCAAGCACAGCCTTGTCTGCTTTCACAAGTACCAATGTCTCAGAACCATATAACAACACGGGTAGTATCAGTGTCTTATATAGTGTAATTTTCGTCTGTCGAGAAGTGGCTTGTTTTTAAACTGCCTACTTAATTAAAAGTAGCATATGTTTGCAAGTATTATTCTTCAATTTATTTCAAAACTGGTGGATAAGGAAGAGGTAGATAAAGTTCCTGACTATCTCAAAGTGGTTCCCGAGAAATATCAAATCTGAACAGATTTTATGAACTTCATCAGAAATGTCGAGAGTCATTAAAAAAATTCTTCCTGCCAAATGTCGAGATAATCGGTTAACAATTCAGCACTTTATTGCAATATTAGTCCAATTCCGACAAGCATATATATGGGAGCTTTATCCAAATCTGAATAATTTTTTTCCAATATAAAGAAGTTCGGATGAAAACTGCGACCTATAGCTTGTACACAAATTAACATGGACAGACAGACGGACATAGCTAAATCGAATCAGAAAGTGATTCTGAGTTGATCGGTATCTTATCAATGGGTCTACCTCTCTTATCAATGGGTCTACTTCTCTCATATTGGTGGTACCGAAAAGCCTAGACTTATAAGGAAATATAAACTATACCGAAAAAACAAGGCTTGGTAAATCAAATTGCACAAAATCGTACCGTAACAGTGCCGAAATTGGTACTACTTGGTACGTTTTTCCGAGACTAGGTGTCAGAGATTTTAGAATGAGCGAGAAGATCGAGGCGCCTGGAACGCTATTCTACGTTCGGCTAATGGAACAAATATTCTGTCATAGCCAATTTAAGTAAAGTATGTGGTACCTTTTTGTAAATTGATTTTTGGAACTTAGGTACACTGTGGGTGAGTTTTTGGAAGTTTGTACATACAGGTGCTAAAAAACCTGGCATCACTTTATCTGCCTTTCGACTTTCCGACACCGCCACCCAAGTCGGAACTGCAACGGCTGGTAAGGAAAGCAAAACAGGCAGGAACGAGATACTAATAGGGTGCGATACGAAATCTCACTACATTTCGTGGGGTAGAAGCAACACTAACAAGCAGGGCCAAACAGAGTTCTTGAATACGAACGACCTAATAACACTTAATATTGGTAACTCCGCTACCTTTGTTAATAGGATAAATGAGGAGGTATGTTCGGAAAATCTAATCGATGATTCAGGATTGGAGGGTCTCCATGGAACACTCTTTCCCTGACCATCGCTACATTAGGTTTAGAATAGCACGGATAGCGCCGAATCCGATAAGCTTCCGGAATAAGTTGAACACCAACTGGACAAAATTCGGAAGGCTACTCAGAAGAAGACTTGGGCAAGATAATTTAGATTGTCCAAGCATAGAAGATATTGACGAAAATGTCAACAGCATTACGACTGCACTGGTGGGGTCCTTCGAAGATAGTTGTCCTCTTCGGGAAAGGAAATCAGCCCAACAAAAACCCTGGATGACCGTAGAGATTCACAATATTGACTTTTTTCCGCAGACTTTTTAACAGAGCACGTCGTAACAAGGCGGACGTATATTGGTATGTGTATTACACACGGCTCAAGGAATACAATAAAATTACCAGAGCGGCAAAACGTGCCTCCTGGATGCTTTTCTGCGAACAGGTCGATAGCGTTAATGACGCCTCTAAGATAAAAAAATTTCTCTCAAAAACCCATATCCCAACTAAAACTTTAGTAGACGACATGGGAGTGAGGGCAGAGACAACGGAGGACACGTTGAGGCTTTTGATGAAAACCCATTTTCCATAGGTTAGGGTGGGAATCACGGAGACATCGGAATCTTGGAATAATGACTTTGATCGAAGGTTTATTGTAACGGAATTTATGGTGAAGGAATCCTTGAGGAGCTTCAAACCATTTAAGTCACCCGGAACTGTTGGAATATTTCCGGCGTTACTACAGAAAGAGGCAGACTATCTGGCGCCTCGTCAGGCCAAAATTTTCACAGCGTGCCTAGGATTTGCATATACTCCAAAAGCCCGGCAGTAGGTAAGGGTGGTGTTTATACCCAAGCCCGGCAAGGCTAGTTATGCGACACCAAAGACCTACGGACCCATAAGCCTTACGCGAACTGCTCAAATACAAACAGCATGCCATATCAAAGGAATGGCGGTGGAGACTGCCCTGCATGAGGTTGTGCATAAAATAGAAGAATCCTTCGATGCCAAAACGTACACCCAGGCGGTATGCACTGACATCGAAGGGGCTTTTAACAATGTGCGGACCGACACACTGATCTAATCCTTAGATTAGTACCGGATGGACCTGGTCCTTAGAGACTGGATAAACCATATGCTAAGGAACAGGGGGATAAATTGTGTGTCCCATGGCATAAATATAAGGGTGAAAGTGGCACAAGGCACGCCACAGGGGGGCATTTTATCGCCACTTCTATGGGTGACCACTATCAATGACCTATTACGGACGCTGACTGAGGAGGGATTTCAACCCATCTGCTACGCAGACGATGTTATAATACTTCTAAGGGGTAAGGATTCGAACGAGCTATGCAGAAGGGCCAAAAGGGTTTTGCAAATGGCATATGACTGGGCTAGACCCAGAGGTCTCAGTGTTAACCCAGAGAAGACTGAAATATGCTTGTTCACGAGGAAGACGAAGGTGGGCCAAATTAACGCACTACGTTTCCTCAAAAAGACGATTTCGATAGCTGACAAGGTCAAAAACATACTTAGGTGTGATCTTGGACAGGAAACTGAATTGGAAGTGTCACATTCATCTTGGACAGGAAACTGAATTGGAAGTGTCATATTCAGGAGCGCACTGAGAAGGCTCACAGATGTTGGACAACTACGTAGACGGGCCGTAGGCTCGAAATGAGGCCTGAATTCGAGGATAGTCCACTGGCCCTACAGGAGCATGATTAGACCAATACTTGCTTACGTCTCAGTAGTTTCGTAGACTGCTATGGAGAAAAAGTGCAACATAAGGACTATATAACAGGTTCAGAGAACACGTTGTCTTGGCATTGGCGGAGCGATGAGGACCACGCCCACTAGGGCACTGGAGACTATTCTAAATATCCGACCCATGGACATACAGATTAAGTGTGATGCAGCCACTGCGGCTATGAGACTTACGGTGATGGGAGAATGGACTGAAGATGGGGGCAGCTCATACCATTGCTTTCTAATCGAGGCGACGATAGTAAACATGAAAGTAAGGGAAGAGGTTTCCGATCGGATACCTGAGATGAACCTTGAAGTCGAGTGCGAGGCATTGCTGCCATCGGCACAGTCATGAAATGACGGAACCCTAGTATTGCCATCTGGAAGATCATGGTGGTCTACATTGCGAACCCAGGGAGGCGGAGATCCGGGCGATCACGGAATGCGTGAAGTGGTGTGGTGCTAAAGCGAGCACGTCAAGTGTGAACATATTTACCGACAGTAAAATTGCCATAAGGGCAGCAATAACTAGTACGGTAAGGTCACGAACGGTCTTGCAGTGTAAGAAGGAGATTAACGCCTTCTCTGAGGATGGCAAAATCCGCATCGTTTGGGCGCCGGGCCATAACGGAGTAAGAGGAAATGAAAGGGCAGACGATTTGGCGGTGAAGGCCAGAGGACTGCCGTCAATAAATTTGGTTACCCCGAAGCCTTTTGGGTCGACGCAGTCCGATTTAAGGGAGTGGGACACGAATGCGCATGCAACATTGTGGAACAGCGGAACGTCCGGTAGGACGGCGAAAATCCTATCTAGAGAAGAGGAGGCTATTACTGAAAGGAAGTAAAAAGGAGGTCAGTATAGCTATTGGTATCATAACGGGACACATAGGACTACGAGCTCACTTATGTAAAATCGGTGTGGCAAGTGATAGCATGTGTAAGGCATGAGGGGAAGATGATGAGAAGTTAGAGCATTTTCTTTGACATTGCTCGTCTTTCGCGTCTAGCAAATACCGCCACTTAGAAGGGGAAACTTTACCAGACTAAGGGAGGGGAAACTATACCAGACCAACTTAGGGGAGTGACATGGAAAACAAGGTTTTTCTAAGTAGCACGGAATACTTAAATTAGATTTTCTTTTTCGAGGTTACTTTTTTTAGTATGTAGATCACACAACAAGCCGAATACCAGCTAAGGTGTATGTCCATAGTGGCATGGGGCGGATTAATATCTGCACCCTTTTGTCAACTTAAGACGTTTGGCTTCATTTAACATTTTCTAAATATATATAAAAGAGCTGTGTGACTGACAGATTGCTGTGTGACTAATCATCGCCTAAACAGCTAAAGCTAGGTTCATGAAGTCTTGCACATATGATGGCTTTGAGTCATAAGCACGGGATAAGACGGGATTTGGTGATATTCATACGTTTATGTACTAAAAAATACCAAAATTTACGAATTGGTCAATGTTTGTCCATCGAGGACGGAGAAGGTTAGGAAATGGTTTTGGACTCAATTTAAACAGCGTCGTATAAATATAAGGTTTGATATAAACAATTTTGGAAA
Organism: Stomoxys calcitrans; assembly: GCF_963082655.1. Classification (NCBI taxonomy): domain Eukaryota; kingdom Metazoa; phylum Arthropoda; class Insecta; order Diptera; family Muscidae; genus Stomoxys; species Stomoxys calcitrans. The sequence continues at coordinate 107,992,133 of NC_081554.1, forward strand.
ATCGTACCGAAATTGACAGAAATAGTACCTTTGGTGCCGCAATTGGTACTATTTTGTACTTTCTTTGTAAAGAGCACTGAATTTTGGAACTTAGGTACAGGGTGATAAGAAAAATTGGAAAAATAGTAACGGTAACAGGAGAAAACGTACGGTTAGTACCGCTACTGGTACTATTTGGTACTTTCTTTACAGATGGAGATCTAAAATTTGGCATGTAGGTACAACTAGGAAACATATGATGGGGACTATATGATTTATTCAAAATTCGTACTTTTTGGTACCAAAATTGGTACCATTAGTACTTTCTTTACAGATGGAGCTATAGGTTTGAAAATTGGCATGCGGGTAAAACTAGGAAAAATATGATGGGTTTTTAAATAATCTATTCACAACTCGTAAGTTTTGGTATAAAAATTGGTACCATTTGGTACTTTAGTTACAGATGGAGCTAGAGGTCCGAAAATGAGCATGTACGTACAAGAAGGAAATATATAATGGGTGACTAAATAATTTATTCAAAATACGTACATTTTGGTACCAAAAAATCCAAAATAGTATATGTTCGTCTAAAGCGAACAGGTATTGTTAAAATTAAGCAATTTGACAAACATAATCGCAATTTCGACAAAAATGCGATATGTGGAAGCAAACGTACTAATTGTGGTGTAATTCGTAACAGGAAAAATTTTTGGGCAACTAAAAGATATTTTTTATTTGTATATTAAGGTACAAAATTGTACTTTCTTAACAGAGTTAACTACAGTTCACAAAACGACTAAAAGATTTTTTCAAAATCGTAAATTAGTTACTAAAACGTATAAAATGATGTATACAAAATTGTACTTTCTGTACGAATTGAGCTAAAGTGCTAAAAATTGGGATACATTTATACCTTGACAATAAATAGTTTTTCATTGGTATCATAACGGGATACATAGGACTACGAGCTCACTTATGTAAAATCGGTGCGGCAAGTAATAGCATGTGTAAGGCATGCGGGGAGGATGATGAGACGCTGGAGCATTTCCTTTGTCATTGCCCGGCTTTCGTGTACAACAGATACCGGTACTAAGGTGGAAACACAATATCAGACATGAACCAACTTAGAGGAGTGGTATTGAAAACAATAAAGGATTTTGTAAGTAGCACGGAATTCCTAACTTATAATTACCTTTTTAGAGTTTACTTTTCAGTTTTAAGAGCGCGCAACAAGCCGATTACTGGCTTAGGTGTATGTCCGTAAAGGCATGGGTCGGATTAATATCTGCACTCTCTGTTCAACCTAACATAACCTAACCTAATATTTCATATGTATTGTTATTCTCGGTACTCGGACCGCCGGGATGCCAGTTCGTGGACTAATAATGGTACGGGGAATGGGAGACACATAGTCTCTATTCTTGCAAAGAGTAGTCCAAATGTTTTTTTTCCGGCACAAAGCACCGAAGATTCAGTAGTAGCTAACCTTGAAATTAATAAGTCGCATTAATGGCTGGCTTCCCTGGCACACGATTCAGAGATGCCGCCTCCAATCCCTTAGTTGTTTGTTGAAGCAGCTTTTGCTGGGGAAAGGAGCCTCATTGTTAAAAGTGATACTAATGCACAACACCAAATCTGGGGAAGTTCAGATATCAACGAAAGGGATGAGCTGCTTATTGAATATATTATAAGTTGCAATCTGGCGATTTGTAATACATGGAATAAACCAACCTTTAATACCAAAAGCAGGCATGAGGTAGTAGATGTCACCTTTGTATCGAAAGATATAAGCGGAGGGATATGCGACTGGAAAGTGTTTTATATTAGTTCCAGCCTTGACGACTATCCCTTCTCTACCAGAAAAGGAAGTGGAAACTGAGGAGGACTTAATGGTCAACCGGATCACGAAGGCTCTAAATGACTAGCTTGTGTCAACATGTCCTTGTGCCAAGCCAAGGGGCAAACAGCGACCACCACGATGGACCTCAGAAATGGTTGGTCTAAAGAAGGGCTTCGGAAATCTCATCAACAGGGCGAAGGCCACAAGAGCATCACACTACAAGGCTAAGCTAAGAAAATACAAAGGCAAGTTGTAAAAGGCTCAGAACAAAGGGTGGAATTCTGTAGCTCCGTGGAGGATACATCTGAGGCCCCAAGGCTAAGGATGATCCAATCTTCGAGGTCTATTACGGTGCGATACATTCAGAAGTCAGAGAATACCTGGACAATGTCTAGTGGGGAAACACCAGAACTACTCGTTGAGACACATTTCCCGAGAAACTCTTTAGGGCAAATATCCCTGGAGATCGCCTATCTCTGCAACATACATGTTGTAAGGGTTCTCTCGCTGTTAGGGAATGAACAATGGTAGCATTTCTTAAAATTGAAAGTACTTTCAATAATGTAAATCCGAAGTCAATCATGGAGGAACTGGAGTTTTTAGGCATCTGCATGACTCTAAAAAAGTGTAGTAATATCTTCCTTTCTAAAAGATACATTACGGCAGGCTTGGGATCTGTATATCTAAAATAATGGGTTTCCTATACTTTGAAACATACACGTTTACAATATATTATTGTCTCTGGAAGAGAAAAAATTTCTGTCTCTACTTTGGAATATATACAATGACGTGGCTATTGCGGCTAGAGGAAAGTTTCCCTTGGCGTAAATCTGTACAAGACAGAAGTAGTTCTTTTCAGAGGAGGATACAAATTGCCTACAGTGGAACCTGTCTCCTTGGGTGGAGAGAATGTTCCATTTACTGAAAGCGCAAAATACAGAATAATTTGTTAGACAGGAAGTCGAACTTCAAATTAAACATTTTTTAAAGGACAAGAAAGGCACTACACACCTGCAAGAAAACTATTGGCCAAAGTGGGGGTTTAAACCGCGTTTAATGCATTGGGTATATACTGCAGTTGTCAAACCTATAATGCTATATGGTGTTGTGGTCTGGTGGACGGCGCTTCAAAAGTTCACCTACTGTTTAATACTGAACCGGATCCAAAGAATGACTTGTTTGTGCGTAATAGCCAGACTGAGGACTGCACCATTTCATACATTAAATTTAATGCTACACCTACAATGGCTCTGGACATCGTGGCTAGACAAATTGCTGTGACGCAAGGGGATCTTTCTCTTTAATCATGCGACGGCTACGAACTTTGTTCCGATGATCTAGGCAGTAGGGATTACACACTGCCTGAGTCGCTTTGTGATAAAAAGTACTTTACCACTATTCCTGATAATGGATGTCACATAGACATCTGTACGGATGGTTCCCAGGTAGACGACCAGATGGGCTTTGAGGTGTACTCTAAAGGTCTAGAACTGATAACAACGAGAAAGTTACCCGGCCACTGCAGTGTGTACCAAGCGGAGATGCTTGCAATCAATGAAGTGGTGGAATGACTAGATAATAATGTCATAACAAGACTAGGAACTACATTACACTTTCCAGGGATCTGTTGGCATGCCTCTAGCGACATGTTAGCTCGGTCTTCAGGATCAGGCCCGAAGGGCAGTGGATGACAGATGGTCACAAAGAGGTGGGTTGCAGACATTCCAAAATTATGCGGCCCAGTCTAGACTTCAAGAGGTCTACCGCTTTGCTGTCTAGAACTCACGTCTTAGCCATTGTGTCCCTTTTGACAGGTCACCGTCTGATCGGAAGACATGCTGACAGACTAAAGATTGCCAGCAACAACTTTTGCAGAAGCTGTGAGGACGTCAAGAAAGAGGAGACTATAGAACATCTGCTGTGTGTGTGTCCCGGTCTGGTATTCAGAAGAAGTTCCACTCTATGTTCTCTTTCTTTGAAAACTTGTCTGATTTAGCGGATGTGAACGTTCGCAAATTGTTTGGCTTTTCAAAGCGATCTGGATGGTTTACTTGAAGGCTGGTGGTACGGTTTTTTTGGGGAAAATTCCAAAAAATCGTTATTTCGGTGTTTTGACAAAGTTACCACATTTGACTTTGTGGAGTTCTTTGACCAAAATGTGTACACATGTGTGTACACATGCTTATGTGCATGTGTACACACAAATGTGAGTGTGTGAATCTTACTGAAATTCATGCATGTTTTTTTAATTTCAAATAAAACCCACCCCTTCGAAATTACTAAATAATGAAACACAATACTAATAAAAAGGAAACGAATGCAGCGTTTATTTGCAGACATTGTTAGATTTAGCATTATTTTCACTGGTATAAATTAAATGAGCACAACTTTTCAAAAGCTTTTGCCAGCATCTTCCACTTGTATCAAAATAAATGTTGTTATAACTTCAATACCAAAATCAAAACGCGTTCTTTTACAATCGTTATTACTTCGTACAGATTTATTGCAATAGCTTGTTATGGAAGAAACATTTATTATTTTTATTATAGAAATAGATTTCTATACAAGTACTTTCTTATTAATGTATCTACAAATCTAAATTTTTTCAACCCCGAGTTAACACATATGAGCAAGATCACTAACACTAACAAACACTTTGTTACAATAAGATCGCGTTTATTTTACGTAAGACAACGACTTAATGCGCAGCGACTATGGTATAGTTTGCTATACGGTTATTACTGTTTTTTTTTTTAATTAATGAATAAGAATTGCAAATTATTTCTCTAAGTGTGTTAATTTTCAGTATGAATTATTTTTCACGGATAAGATTAGATCCTCAAAATTAAATGAATATTTTTTCGTGGTGCATTTTATTATTTCAACCACTTCCATTTTTCTATACACCCAGAGGAAAGTTGATACCAAACGTGCCGTACGGTATTGAAAGCAAAACAACAACGTATGGTACAAGAACAATGCCGGATGGAATGGATTAAACATAAAATTATTAGTACTGTTTGGTACTAGCCTTATTACCAAACCGCTATTGGTTTTAATACCAATAAATATCTGTTATTGGTTTTAGCACCAGACCGTTATTGATTATTATAAACCAAAACAAAACAGAAGCAAAAACAAAAACCGTTGAAAATAATTTTAATCTAATTTTATTTCGATTATTCATGTTAATAATTACAAAAAGTAATGTTACAACGTCACCAACCTCCATTCTTTGTATTCAGCAATTGATTCCATATCCATTGATTTCCAGAAGTGGTTTCCGTATGAAAACACCAACACAGCAGCGTTTTCCACACAAGAGAGGCTATCATGTTTTTGATGTAGAATATCCTTAGAATTTGTACTATATCCATTTTTACCGCTTTCGAGTATTTGAACAGGTTTTTACGCACTCAAACTGCAAACTCAACGCGTTGTCTGGCGCTATAGCAAGAACACAAATGTGACGCCGTCAATTCTTAATAGCCTCCTTTGTCTGTTATTGAATTGATACCAAATGGTATTAAAAATGTTTGCCAATGACGACAACAAAATATTACCAGGCGGAATTGACATTCTGTGACATTCTGTATGTATGTCTCATTAAAAAAGTAAAGGCGTTTTTATAGTGAATTTTACCCTTGTATCTTTGAATTAATTTTTATCCAAGCAGGTATTGGTTTCCCGTACAAGTGAATGGGCCTCATACTTGTTCACAACTTGTCTTCAAAAGTGATCAAAACAAGTTACCCTAGAGCTCCCAACAAATATTACAGGCAAAGGCAATGTGTATATCATACACAGCAGGCAGACTGCGCACGTCTAGTGGGTAGCCAACAACGAAGAAAACATACGCACACGCATTGTTGTTGCTTAGGCAAAGGGCTATGCTTGTGTATTGATCAGCCGGCAGTAGCAGCGAACATACATACACACATATGCGGGCTGTTTTAAAAGATACTACTCGGATTAGCGCTGCCATGGTGAGAAGATATAAAAGGAGGCCAAGGACAGGCAAACTGAATGAGAGGTCAATCGTTGGAGTCAAGGTAGACGTCGAGAAGCCAAGAAAATATCGGTGAGTAGAGTGGAAAGGTGCTTTGAGACTTTGACAAAATGAAAAGGCAAAAGGGCCTGTATTCGTGAATCGTGATAATAACCGTCAAGAACAGTCTGACTGAAAAGTGTACTTTCGTGGTCACTGCATTGTATAGCTCCAAGTTTTTCCCTGATAGTCAGTGTACTTTCGTGGTCACTGCACCATAAATATCCGGCGACAGTGTACTTTCGTAATCACAGCTCCGCTAAAGCTTCATAAAACCCCCGCCCCCTGAACCCCGACAACAGTGTACTGTCGAGGTCACTACACCGAACCAACGCGAGAAATCTTCCGTACTTTCGCACTGTGACTCGGCGACCGATGTAACCTGACCGCGACTGCTTCGCCGGATAACCCTGACGATCCACGCCACCGCCTATCTTGGAAGTCCTGGCCTTCCCACAACCAAATCACTGACCGTTAAGCCCAGCCTATTGTTAACCCTAGCACCTGTGTAAGAAGTACGGTACCGCCAGCGATCGATCTGCTATATAACATTGAGAACCACGCCACAGCCCTGCGAGTGCCATTCCCGGGCTCCAACGTCTGACCCTGCCGAAGCCAAAAACCTCCGCCTAGCCAAGTTCCAGCCGCGAACTAGGCGTCTTTGCTCGAGGAAGTACCGTCCCTGGCACAGGTGTTGTGCAGTCCATCTCGGCCGTTGGTGTACCGTTCCAGGTCTCAACCTACATCTCCCAGCCACTGCCCGCTTTGTCCCGTCTTTTCAAGAGCCGTTCCAGGCCTCAGCGATAAGTATTCTCCCTCAGATACTAACCTATACACAAAGAAACAGATTGTAAAAATCGAAACAAACTCCGCGTTCTCTCTCTAGTCATTGCAAATATAAATTTTCTGTGGCAGACCCTTCCCCCGCGAGTTTTACCCTAGCACATCCTAGCGTTACAATACCTAACCTATTTAATTTTGAAAAATATATTCGACGCAAATGCTGAGAACGGCACGGAATGCTTTTGGAAGATGATGCTGCGAAGTCTTAGCATGGTGTCAAACGAAATGCAAAGTCTTTGCTGACGTCATAAAGCTGTTGCGTGACGCTTTTTCACCCCCTAAGGCAGAGTATTCTGTTGAGCTCTTCGAGCGGAATGCTCTCAAACTCCATATAAAAAAAATAGGCGGAAAGTAGTACTCTGCTTTTAATGAGGAAAATGGCAGAACAAATTCTAGTGGGAACACTTTAAATCATTGCCGACATCATTTTTGTTTGTTTTATAGAGAAAGCAATAAATGCAGATTAAAACAGCTTTTGGTATGGTAACATAAACATTTGATTGCTGTCAAATTTGGCTCGCGAAACAATTAAGAATTTCGGCGACTCTTCCGTAAGCAGAAAAGAATACCAACTCAAAGCCCGCATGGCGTATTTGTGCCGAATTAAACGAGACCAAGCAACAGAAAAGCGGGCCAATAGACAGCTTCATACGGAAAAGGGTCGATTTTTTCCCATCCCATATGACCCCGAACACATGGGTTCAAATCCCGGCTTGGACATCAGAAAAATTTTCAGCGGTGGTTATTCCCTTACTAATGTTGGCTATCCTGCCATGTTTAAACTTATCTATTTACAAAGTGGTGACGCTGCAAGCGAAGGCCACTGTCGCAAGTTAAAGAGTAAGTCACACAAACAATCTCATTTTCAGTGTGTGCACCACTGATTAAAAAAGAATTTCGCAATTTAAAGATTGCAAGATCAAGACTGTGGACTCCCGAACGACGTTAGCCGATGGGACTACAAATATTCGTAACATTTTTGACAACTACATGCAAGATTTTTTGCACTTTTTATTTTCCCGGATGATAAATATAGCCGGCATTTTATCGGCTTATCATTTTAAAAAAATTATTTATAACAAATTTCATGTAATGGGCGCCCAAAAACCCCAAACCCCGCTACAATATACAAATTTCTTAATTAAACCAACATTTTCTTTTTTCTGTTTACTGTCTCTCAAATGTAATGAAATAACCTCTTTAAATTATTCTTTTTAACTAAATGTATCAAGGATTAAATTTATATTTTTAATTTTAATATATTTCATTTTGTTAAATTTTCAATTAAAAATCTATCATTAAAATTTAGTCAATTCAGCTTTGGTATTTCTATTTCAAATGTTCATTTTGATTTGTAAAAGTTTCACTAGATTAAATTGGATATGTTTTCAATAATTGTTATCCGTCGCTGCAGTTTATTTTTTTTATGAAGGACGAAACAGATAATAAGTAAATAAATAAACATCTTAATAGCTTTCAGCAGTTGAGAGATAAATGAATGCAAAATTCAGACTATATAATGAAAATGTCATATCATCCACTGCAGTCAGGTTTACGTACTGGCTTTGATCCAGGATCTCTCCTGGATCGAGGAAAGAAAATTTTCCGTCGCTGTACCTTATTGAATGTAGTAGGTGCACATATTGACAGTGTGTCTCAATAAAAAACAAACTCGTTAAAAGTAAAAATTCTTTATTTGCGTTTAACTATAAAAACAACCTTGCACTATAATGTAAGAATAAATAGCGGTGTTATTGACAAAAGTGATAAAGTTCCTTTTTTTTTGTTTTGTTCTTATACAATTATTACATATAACTAATTTTTGATGTATGGGTAATAAGTTCACTTTTTCATCAAGTAAAATCAATTTTAAATCAAACATGCACGACATGCATCAATTAAAAAATTTGATTCCGACAAAAAAAATCATTACTGCAAGATAAAACATATTTGTTGCTAATTTTTACGGCAACATAATACTTATAATATTTAATGGTAACATGTGCTGTTAGCCAATCCAAATTCGACCCATTATACGTTTAGTACCTTATTTTGCCACCTTAATACAAATATTAGGATTAGAAATAGATTTTAATCCAGTGCGATGCATTGCGGAATTGCCCCAGACCATTTCCCATTTTTGAGGCATTTTACCATTTTTGGCCCTCGTAGTTCAAGACCGGCATCACAAGTAAATGTTATGCTCTCTCCAATTGCGTAATAAAATTGCACGGAAGACATATGACCACTAATAGCAGTACCTGGGTAGGAACAGGCCTGAACACATTTGGGAAGGCCGCCAGACCAACGTCCATTATCTTGACACGCGATAATAGGTTGACCTTGCATCATATACTCTGGATTACAGTTAAATTGCACAACATCCCCAGCTCTGTATGGTGTAGTACCTTGTGCGTATCCATTAAGAGGGGCTCCAGGATTTTCACATTGAACTTCAACACATGTCGGGAAAGGCGTCGCCCATTCTCCTGATGGCATACAAATAGATTCAGAAGGGCCCCTTAGTCCGTAACCAGATTGACATGAAAATGAAGCACGACCACCAACTTCTCGAGATAAGACTGCCACTCTAGGTGAAGTTATATTATTTGATAATGGAATATCGCCACATTCCACGCTTTCGCACACCGGCAGGGGTGAACTCCAGTTGCCACTAGGAAGACAAAATAGTTCAGATGACCCAATAAGGGAATTTCCATTAGAGCACGATAGTAAGACTCTTGCGCTAAGTTTAGTTTCGTTTGTGCTCACAATAAGACCTCGTCTAGTTGGTATTTCCGGGCAATTTATGCTTTTAACCAAAACTTCAACAGAATGTTTATGCCGAGCTGGAGTTTCGCATGAATAAATTCCTGAATCGTCAGTTTGAGCGTCGACAATAGTAAGTCGGTATTCGAGTGTAGCATCCCGTCCTTCTTCAGTTACCCAACCTTCGGAATAATTTCTGCAAGTACAATTTATAGAATTCTTTTTAGCAAAATAAACAATATTCTTTAGTGAATATGATATAACATAAGAAGAGTATTTCAAATATACTATAAAAATTTTCAAACACTCATCTTATCTTCACCAGAAAGCGATGTATGTACGATGTATGTAAAATGTACGTATGTAAATAACAGTCGGACCTCGATTATACATGTTGTATGAGATCGGAGCCTTTACGGTTAATCGAATTTCGCAGATTATGGAGAAACATATGTCAATTCATTGTTGAAATTGTTGTAAACTTTATGCAATTCAAAGGCCTGCACTAGGCCATTAATTTTGCTTTCAAGACACACTAAGAAGCATAGAGTATTTCAAGAACTGAACACTTCGTGTAAAAATACAATACTGTACGAGACAATTGAGAACTGAGTTCAACAGATAACAAGACACAAAGGCAACGAGATGAGTGATTCAGATTTCAGTTGGTGCGTTTCGGGTTCATTTTGCTAAAGACAAAGTATTGCTCTTGTCGTCACCTTTCGTAGTTCGAAATTCGTACGAAGGCAACGTGACTGATTTGACAAAAGCAAGAGTAAACACACACACACCCACACGCGTAGGTTTTTTATGTGAGACATATACAACAACGATTTGAGTGATCAGTTCATCTTTTGAAAGTGACAGCGCGACGCTTCATATGATTCAGTGTGCAGTGAGTTATTTCTCATATCTCACTGTAGCGGCGATTAATTACAGATAAAAATACTACCAAGCAATGAATGGGGGTTGTTTTTCAAAATTATCTACTCAACAGCAACTTGTGCGTAGTAGATTTGAAATACAACAACAACTGAGTTCAGCTTTCACGTGTTCAGCAAAAACGATCCCTAATGAATGGCCTTGTGCAAGCGTTTGATGTAATGTTATTCAACTGTAATACTTTGCTTTGGTGGGTATTAAATTCTTGTTTCATAGTGAAATATCCATGTTCTCCTAGATTATTTTTTTGAAGCACAATATAATTCTCACCGATAACATATTCGATTTTATTATATATTTAATCATAAATAACGAGGGAATGTCCAATAAATAAAATCAGCAAATTGAATTGAAAGAATTTTGACAGACCCTACCGATGAGTTTGGTGTGGTGCCAAAAGACGTTGCGATCTGGGAAACCAGTCAAATGCTATTATAGCAAACACATTTTCCGCCTAACTTGTTAACGCAGAACGTGTTAAAGAACAAAACGGCACTCCGCAAACAGCGTAGGCTGCTGTACTTACACTGAAAAAGTACCCCTTTATCAGTCGACGATTGTTGATTGCAGTCTATGTTATATAACTTATAAGGGGTAAGTATCCGAATCAGCTATGCAGAAGGGCCGAAAGGGGCCTTACGGATGGAATAAGACTGGGCTAGAGCTAAGGATCTCAATCATCGGAAATCAAATGATTTTAATATTTCACCCAAGACTGATAGTTATGTGTACATATGATCCATGCACTCTTATTTTCACCAAAACTATTACAATTAACACGCATCATGATATGCCATTTAACGTCCCCATTATTGTTCTTAACTAAAGGGTGATTTTTTAAGAGCTATAGGAAAGTTTTTCCAAAGAAAAAAAAAACATAAAAATGTGAAAAATGCACGAAATCTTTATTTGAATCGATAGTACGGGCTATACAATTTAATGTTTGACGATTATTTCATGCAAATGTTGACCGTTACTGCGCCTGAAATCTTTCCAATATTTCGGTCGGTATCTCACGAATAAATGATTCAATGATATCTTCCAATGAGTCAATTGTCTGCATAGATATGACATGTCTGTACAGACATGAGCTTTAACATAGCCACACAAAAAGTAGTCTAAAGGCGTTAAATCGTACGACCTAGGCGGCCAAAAGCTAAATTTTCCACGTTGTTGAGTAACAGACGCCCAATCGCTGGGAATGGCGACGACTTGATAATAGATGTTCATTATAAACACTGGCCGATATATTCTTCAGTTCGCACTCTACGTAAGCGTGTCGGTGGTTTAATGTCCAACAATGTAAATATGGTGCAAAATTTAGTCACAATAGCCCGAATAGCCGCGTCAATGGGTCGATTAAACTGACCATAAAATGGAAGAAGCGCGCGATAACAGAGCACACATTTTCATAAAAAAAAAATCCAATAATTTGCAGGTGTCGTTCGTTTGTAAGATGATTCATGGTTAAATTATAGACCAAACTGAAGATGTTTGACAGCGAAAAAAAAACATGCAAAGTGCGTGAGTTGTTTTAACCAGTGTTGCCAAAAAGACAATAGCTTAAAAATCACCATCACACACACAACCGTACATTTTAAAAACTCTTTGACAGATAGTGCACTTGAGAGAAATTATTGTACTCAGCTGTTTGCTGTATGCTACTTTTCGTTATATCATGACCTGAGATGACGATTGAGGTCGAGTGCGAGACACTGCAGCCAGAGGCACAATCTTGGATTGACGGAACTCTGGTATTGCCCACTCTGTCATCTAGCTTTAATCCATCTATATAAATGTCCTAGATGGATCAAAGCTAGATGATAGAGTGGGCCTTGGTTTCTACATTGAGAACCCAAGAACTGAGATCTGTTTTTGACAGTCGGATCATAATATAATCCTGTAGGCAGAGACCCCAGCGATCATGGATGCGTGAGGTGGTGTGGTGTTCACGCGAGGACGTCGAGTGTGAACATCTTAACGGACAATTAACTGGCCAACAGGGCAGTAACAAGCAAGTATATATATTCTTGATCAGCGTAAAAATCTAAGACGATAGACGGAGGTATACTAATTTAGTCTTTCTGTTTGTAACACCTCGAAATATTGATCTAGGAACCCATAACGTATATTTATATTCTTGATCGTCTCGACATTCTGAGTTGAACTAGCCATCTCGATGGCGATCGAACGCGTAAAGCTAGCCGCTTGAAATTTTGCACAGATACTAAGATGTAGGTCGTTGGGGATTGCAAATGGGCCATATCGGTTTAGATTACGATAACTATATATATAAAAATGAATTTGTGTTTGTTTGTATGTTTGTTTGTGGGTTTGTAAATTTGTTTGTTCCGTATAGACTCAAAAACGGCTAAACCGATTTCTTTGAAATTTTCACAGATTGTGGGGAGTCATCCGGAAGGAGCAATAGGCTATATAATTTTTTGATATCGCATTGGGGGCGAACCCTCCCCCTTACCCCAAAAGTACCAGCCAAAAATAAAAGCGGACCGATGGCACTTAAATGAAAGGTATTCAAGAGTAGAGTACAAATTCTATACTCAAAATTAATTGGGGGGCCGCCCCGACCCCAAAAACCCCCCAAAATAGGTTTATTGGGCGATAATGACAAAATGGGAATCGAATGAAAGAGTAGATTACGAATATTGTCCGGAAAGAGCAATAGGCTATATAAGTTTTTGATATCGCAAGGGGGGCGGACCCTCCTATTTACCCCAAAAGTACCACCCAAAACTAAAAGTGGACCGATTGGGACAATATGAGACTTAAATGAAGGCTATTCAAGAGTAGAGTACGATTTCCATATTACCAATTGAGTTCAAGTAATTGGGGGTGCCGCCCCGTCCCCAAAACCCCCCAAAATGGTTTATTGGACGATAATGACAATGAAAGGTATTCGCGGGTAAACGAATATGGTCAGTAAGGAGGTATAGGCTTTGTAATTTGTTGGAAGGGGGCGAATCCTCCCCCGTTACCACAAAAACGCCACCCAAAATCAAAAGTTGAGCGATAGGGACAATATGGGTATCAAATGAAAGATATTGGAGAGTAGAAAGCGAATGTGGTATAAAAACTTGGTTTCAAGTATCCAAGGAGTAGCCCAAGCCAGAAAACTGTTCCCAATAGACATATTGGACGTTTATATCAATATAGGAATCAAATGAAAGGTATTCGGGAGTAGACTACGAATATGACATAAAAAACGAGTTCCATGTAATTGGTAGTCGCCCCATCCCCGACAAGCTCCCCAAATGGGAATACTGCTCAATCATAGCTTGATGAAACTCAAATGATAGGCATTTGAGAGCAGATTACAAATATGACATTAAACTTTGTGTCCAAGAACCTAGGTGGTGTTTTATCTCCTAAAATCGCCTCCAATAGTTTATTTGACCTATCAAAACAATGGGGAATCAAGTGATAGATTTTTTTTGAGTTGAGTGCGTCATTCAAATTTGTGCTCAAGTGGCAGGGTGTCGCACAACCCTCATATGGACGCCCTCCACCAAACGGCTGTATACACCAATCATGACAATATGAGGTTAAATTGAAGGTATAAGGTTGTGTATTGCGAATCTGATATCATTATCCTGCTCATACATCTAGCGGACCACCTCACCCCAAAACAGTCGATCAATTATAATGACCTAACGGGACACAGTGTGATTTAATTAATGTGTAGGCCGCCATAGCCCCGTAATTATAACATTCAGCGTGAAAGCAGGAGTTGCAAACCTTAACGATAAGGTTGCAACCATTTTTAGCTCACCGATAGACGAGACCAAACGACGTGTTGCTGGGCAATACTTTTTTGTTTAAGAGTTTTACACGGTAAGAACTATTGCCACCGCACCAAATATATAGACAGGCACTGTGTAAAATTTCAGTGAAATCGGATTATAAATGCGCCTTTTATGTGGCCAAGACTCTAAATCGACATATCGGTCTACATGGCAGCTATATCCAAATCTGGACCGATTTGGGCCAAGTTGCAGAAAAATGTCGAAGAGTCTAACACAAAGCACTGTCCAAAATTTCGGCGAAATCGTACAATAAATGCGGCATTTATGGTCCCAAAACCTTAAATCCAGAGATCAAACTATATGGCAGCTATATTCAAATCTGGACCGATCTGGGCCAAATTGAAGAAAGACGTCGAAGAGCCTATCACAACTCACTGTCTCAAATTTCAGCGACATCGGACCATAAATGCGCCTTTTATGGGCCCAAAACCTTAAATCGGTCTATATGGCAGCTATATCCAAATCTGGACCGATCTGAAACCAAATTCTCGAAGGATTTTGAATGGGCTAACACAACTCCCTATCCCAAATTTCAGCAAAATCGGCTAATAAATGTGGCTTTTATGGGCCTAAGAGAGCCGCCCACCCCCAAAACCCGGCAAACGGATTTATATACCAACAACTACAATATGGGACTCAAATTAAAGTTATTTGAGAGTAGAAAACGAATCTGATATCCAATTGCAGAAATAAGTGTTTCGTGGGTCACCCCACCACTATAAAACCCCTCAAATCGGATATATTTACCGACAATGGCAATATGGATCTTAAATGAAAGGTCTTTTAGACCACGAAATTGACTTTCACTTTTGGGACCAAGTGTGTGGGGGTCCACCACACCCCAAGAAGGACTTTTACTGACCATTGCAATGTGGGGTTTATATAAGAGGTACTTGAGTGTAGAAAAATCCATAGAAAAATTTGAATACATTTTCAACTACAATTACGCAGAAATGTTCAAATTTAGAGTACCTCTCTCTAATATAGCATAATCGGGCGCAGCAGAGCGGGCCGGGCTCAGCTAGTCTTATATATAAAAATCAATTTGTGTTTGTTTGTAGGTTTGTTTGTTTGTGTGTTCCTTATAGACTCAGAAACGACTGAACCGATTTTTTTGAAATTTTCACAGATGGTGCACCCTCCCCATTACCCTAATTTACCGAAACGCCAGATCTCGGAGATGGGTGACGCGATTTAACGAAATTTTGTGTGCTCTCATATAATGCCCTAAGAATAAAAATTTGGTATCCAAATTTCGGATGGGGTATCTAGGGAGGCCGCCCCACCCTAAAACCTACCAAACATATATTTTGACCAATCACCACAATATGGGACTAAGAAAACGTATCTGATATCCAATTGTAGGACCAAGAGTTAGGGGGACCACCCCAAGCCCCAAAACACCCTTAATTCGAACATATTTACCGACCATGGCAATATGGGACTCAAATGAAAGGTATTTGCGAGTACAATACGGATCTATTATCCAAATGTAGGACTATGTTTCTGGGGGTCCTCCATATCCCTAAAACACCCCCCAAACCGGACTTATTTACTGACCATGGGTATATGGGGCTTAAATAAAAGGTATTTGAGTGTAGAATTAGAATCTGATATCCAAGTGTTTGGCGGGCCGCCTCTCCCCAAAAAACATCCCCCGAAGGGAGCAAATTTACGACCATGGCAATATGGGGCTCAAATGAAAGGTCTTTG
The DNA here is from genome assembly GCF_963082655.1 of Stomoxys calcitrans. Taxonomy (NCBI): domain Eukaryota; kingdom Metazoa; phylum Arthropoda; class Insecta; order Diptera; family Muscidae; genus Stomoxys; species Stomoxys calcitrans. Next base: position 108,008,091 of record NC_081554.1, read on the forward strand.
GGAGTAAAGCACGAATCTGATATCAATATTCGGGAAAAGTGTCTATTGGGCCATCCCACCCCCACAACACCACCCAAATAGGAAGTATTTGCTGACTATTGCAATATGAGGCTCAAATATATATTTTCAAGGCCAACTCACTGAGTGGCCGCCCATCCCCCAAAACACCCTCCAAGCCGGTCATGTTTGCCGACTTTGGAAATATGGGGCTCAAATTAAAGGTATTTGGGAGTAGACCACGTATTTGATGTCAACATTAGGGGCCAATTGTCCAGGGGACGTCCCGCCACCATAACAATCCCCTAATAAGATGTATTTGCTCACAAAGACAATTTGGGTCTTAAAGAGAGTGGAACTAAATATTTATGGTTTTTAGGGCCAGTGCCCGAAACCGGACATATTTGTCGACTTTTGCAATAAAAAGTCTAAATGAGATTAGAAAACGACTTTTGCAATAAAAAGTCTAAATGAGATTAGAAAACGAATTTGATATCCAGTTTTGAGGTCAATGGCAATATGGGGTTCAAATATATGATATATACAATAGTTATATGAGACAAGAGCACGTTGCTGATATATTTTCCGGGCTTAGTGTTTGGGGGACCACCCCAATCCCCAAATCACCCCTAATTCGGGCATATTTACTGACAATATCAATGTGGAGCTTAAATGAAAGGTATTGGGGGGTAGAGCAGGAATTGATACCCACTTTCGGGACCAATTTTCTGGGGGCATACCCCTTTCCCAAAATACCTCACAAACAGCAATTTTTTACTGACCATCGCAATATGGGGCTCAAATAAAGGTATTTGGGAGTAGAATACGAATTTGATATCCAAATTTAGGATCATGTATTTAGGGCATCAACCCTTCCCCAAGAAACCTCCCAAACTGTACAAAGTTTTCAACCATGCCAATATGTGGCTCAAATTTTTTTTGTTGGAGATATTACCCGCACTTTAATTATAAGAATTTTATATTCTTGTTGTGCGGGTGTAAATAAATAAATTACAAATTAAATTAAATTAAATTAAAGGTATTTGAGATTAGAAAACGAATTTAATAACCTTTATTAGGGTCATGTGTTTGGGGGACGGGGTTTAAATAAATGGTATTTGAAAGAGGAGCACGATGCTGATATTTTTTCAGGGCCAAGTGTCTGGGGCACCACCTCACCCCCAAAAACACCCTAAATCAGATATCATGAGAATGTCGGGCGGAAATAATGTTTTTTTTTTTAATGGAGTACACCTTACATCCAAACTTAAATTCGTAGACCAATAAAGATCATATGGGATTGTTAAACTGTTAGTCAAGCGACAAACATATACTAATTTCGTAGCATGGTATTTCACTTAAAGCACTTTAATTGTCAAAAATAAATATTTCAAGGAAACTTTTGTTCCATATAAAGTAAAAGAAGGCGCAGCGGAGAGGGCCCGGGTCAGCTAGTAGCTCCCATATAAACCGATCTCTCGATTTGGATGAAAGTTTGCATGTGGTGTTCCGTTATGACTTCCAACAACTGTGCCAAATACAATCCAAATCGGTACATAACCAGATATAGCTCTCTTGTAAACCCGTCTCTCGATCATCCTTGTTCGGTTCCTTGAAGCTTTAATTTTTGCTGGTTTGACAGAAGTTTGGCATGTAGAATAAAATCATACCCTTCAACTAAGTTTATTTTGAACTAGCCGAACCGGGCCCGCTCCGCTGCGCCTTCTTTTACTTTATATGAACAAAAGTTTCCTTGGAATATTTATTTTCGACAATTAAAGAGCTTTTAGTGAAATACCATGCTACGAAAATAGTACAATATATGGCTTGACTAACAATTTAACAATATAAGTGCCTTTGTCCGAATCCCGTATGATCTTTATTAGTCTACGAATTTAAGTTTGGATGTAAGGTGTACTCCATTCTTAAAATACTTTATTTCAGCCCGCTTCTCTCATGATATCTGATTTAGTGGTGTTTTCGGGGGTGAGGTGGTCTCCCAGGCACTTGGCCCTGAAAAAATATCAGCATCGTGCTTTTCTTTCAAAAACCATTTATTTAAACCGCATATTGCCATTGGTTTAGGGGAGTTTACACGATGAGGCGTACCCCAAACACATGGCCCAAAATAGGTTATCAAATTCGTTTTCTAATCTCAGAGACCATATATTGGCAAGATCGAAAATGTTTTACCCTTTGCGGGGTGTTTTGGTGGAAGGGTGATTCCCTAAATACATGGTCCTAAATTTGGATATCAAATTCGTATTCCACTCCCAAATACCTTTATTTGATCCCCATTTTGCGATGGTCACTAAAAAATTTGGTCCCGAAAGTGGGTATCAATTCTTGCTCTACCCCCCCAATACCTTTCATTTAAGCTCCACATTGACATGGTCGGTATATATGCCCGATTTAGGGGTGTTTTGGGGATTACCAAACACTAAGCCCGGAAAATATATCAGCAACGTACTCTATTCTCATATATCTATATATCATTTATTTGAACCCCAGTTTGCCATTGGCATCAAAGTAGGATATGAAATTCGTTTTCAAATCTCATTTAAACTCCTTATTGCAAAAGTCAGCAAATATGTCCGGTTTGGGCTATTGGCCCTAAAAACTATGAATAGTTCCACTCTCTTTACGACCCAAATTGTATTGGTTAGCAAATACGACCTATTTGGTGGTTGTTACGGTGGTGGGACGTACCCTAGACAGTCGGTCCCTAATGTTGATATCAGATATGTGGTCTACTCACAAATACCTTTAATTTGAGCCCCATATTTCCATAGTCGGCAAACGTGACCGGCTTGGGGTGTTTTGGGGGATGGGCAGCCACTCAGAGAGTTGGCCTTGAAAATATATATCGGATTCGCGTCCACTTTGAAAATCCTATTATTTGAGCCTCATATTGCAAAAGTCAGCAAATACTTATTATTTGGGTGGTGTTGTGGGGGTGGGGTGGCCCCATAGACACTTTTCCCAAATATTGATATAAGATTCGTGCTTTACTCCCAAAGACCTTTCATTTGAGCCCAATATGGCTATTGTCGTAAATTTGTCCCCTTTGGGGGATGTTTTTGGGGAGAGGCGGCCCCTAAACACTTGGTCCCATATTTGGATATCAGATTCTAATTCTACACTCAAATACCTTTTATTTAAGCCCCATATTCCCATGGTCAGTAAATAAGTCCTGTTTGGGGGTGTTTTAGGGAAGGGGTAGACCCCCAGAAACGTGGTCCCACATTTAGATATCAGATTCGTATTCTACTCGCAAATACCTTTCATTTGAGTCCCATATTGCCATGGTCGGTAAATATGTCCGATTTAGGGGTGTTTTGGGGTTTGGGGTGGTCCCCCTAGCACTTGGTTCGACAAATGGATATCAGATACGTTTTCTTATCCTAAATATCTTTCATTTGAGTCCCATATTGTCGTTATTAGTCAAAATATATGTTTGGTAGGTTTTAGGGAGGGGCGGCCCCCCTAGGTACCCCATCCGAAATTTGGATACCAAATTTGTATTTTTAGGGTACTTTATGAGATCACACAAAATTTCGCTTAAATGGCACCAACCATCTCCGAGAAAATTCGGGTAAGGGGGAGGGTCCGCCCCCCCTTCAGATATCAAAAATGTAGTACCCTATTTTCACCACGGGATCATTATGCATCATCTGTGAAAATTTCAAGAAAATCGGTTTAGCCGTTTCTGAGTCCATAAGGAACATACAAACAAACAAATCTACAAACAACACAAATTGATTTTTATATATAAGATTCGTGTAACCTATGGCCGCCTTTAACGCTGAACGCTTTCGGTCAAATCCTGGCTATAACATGGGACAAATTTTGTAGTGGTGGTGATCCCTTCTTAATGCTGGCGACATTTGCCATGTATGGTCATGTAAAATTCTCCCCAATGAGGTGTCACACTGCGGTACGCCATTCGAACTCGGCTATAAAAAAGTCCCTTATCATTGAGTTTAAACTTGAATCGGAAAGCTTTCATTGAAGTGTGAGAAGAGTGCCCATTCTTGGTTCCTGAGTAAATTTTTATTCCACTCTGAAATACCTTTCTTTTGAGTCCTATATTATCGAATTGGTAAATATTTCCGGTTTAGAGAGACACTTGGCCCTTAATGTAAATATACGCCTCGTGCTCTACTTTACATATACATTTTACATGAGCCCCATGATGGCATGATCTGTAAATAAATTCTGTTGGAGGGTGGGGTGAACCTTAGGGACTTTGTCCCCAAAAAACCTATTTTAGGGGGTTTTGGGATTGGGGCGGGCCCCAGGTACTTGAACCCAATTTTCAATGTGAAATTCGTACTCTACTCCTCAATACTTTCATTTGAGTCCCATATTGTCCCGATCGGTCCACTTTAATTTTTGGTAAGTCCTTTTGAGGTTAGGGGTAAGGTCCGATATCAACAAATTATAAAGCCTATGTTTCCTTTCAGACCAACCTATACAATCTGTGCAAATTTCAAGGTAATCGGTTCAGCCGTTTTTGAGTCTATACGGAACAAACAAACAAACCGACAAACAAACACAAATTAAATTTTATATATAAGATAAATTTTTAGCAGAATCCATGGTGGTGGGTTTCCAAGATTCGGCCCGGCCGAACTTAGCACATTTTTACTTGTTTTTTTAATTTATTGTAATTTATTGAGACACTTATTACTGGGCAGCAGTTCTTATTGATTTATTTCATCATGAAGAAGATGATGTCGGGAGGCTAGAGGATGAGGGCAAGACTACCAAACATGAGATCATGAATTGAATACCAAAGTTATTAAAATTTGTTTTAAAGGATAATAGTAGAGAGCGACATAGGAAAACCCGAGAGCAGCAGTAAAACGAACGAGACAAAGCAGCACAAGCCGAAAAAAGAAAACAAAAACACCACCACCCGAAGCAAAGCACATGCGTTGGCTGGTTAGGTGGTTTATTGCCTTGCTTATGGATATATTGTTGTTGTTGTTGTTGTTATATGTTGGCTTGCAAAGAGTGGCTTTCAACGACAAATTTGTACTTTGGGTAGTTACATTCAAAAAAAAAAAACAAAAATGTTGCAGGAAAATTAACAACTTTCGCAGTTGTTTTTTCGACTAAAGTTATTGTTTTTCAAAATTATTTTTATCTGTGCATGTAATACTATGGAACAGGGAATCGGTTGGTAGGACAACGAAAATCCTATGGGGAGATCCGGATCGTGAAAAGACGAGGCTATTACTAAAGGAGGTAAGTATAGCTTTCGGTATCCTATTGACGTACATAGGACTGGGAGCTCACTTATTCAAAATCGGCGCGGCAAGTGAAAGCATGTGTGGAAGATGATGAGACGTTGGAGTACTTCCCATGTCATTGCCCGACTTCTGCGGCTAGTAGACACCTCTACTTAGGTGGGGATAAAATACCAGCAGTTACTCCAATATCCAATCGCTATACTAAATTATTCGTTTGTATTGTATCACACGATGTGTACAACTTTCAGATTTGCTATTTTTATACCCTCCACCATAGGGTGGGGGTATACTAATTTCGTCATTCTGTTTGCAACTACTCGAAATATGCGTCTAAGACCCCATAAAGTATATATATTCTTGATCGTCATGTCATTTTAAGTCGATCTAGCCATGTCCGTCCGTCCGTATGTCTGTCTGTCGCAAGCATGCTAACTTTCGAAGGTGTAAAGCTAGCCGCTTGAAATTTTGCACAAATACGTTTTATTAGTGTAGGTCAGTTGGTTTTGTAAATGGGCCAAATCGGTCCATGTTTTGATATAGTTGTCATATAAACCGATCTTGGGTCTTGACTTCTTGAGCCTCTAGAAGGCACAATTCTTATCCGATTTTCGATTCAAATCGGTTCATAATCTGGTATAGATGTCATATAGGCTGATCTTGGATCTTGACTTCTTGAACAAATAGAGCGCGCAATTCTTATCCGATTTGGGTGAAATTTTGCATGAGGTGTTTTGTTATGACTTCCAATAACTTTGCTAAGTAGGGCGTAAATCGGTATATAATCTGATATAGCTGCCATATAAACTGATCTGGGATCTTGACTTCTTGAACTTCTAGCACGCGCAATTCTCATCCGGTTTGGCTGAAATTTTGTACAACAGCTTCTCTCATGACCTTTAATATACGTGTCTAATATAGTCTGATTCGAACAATAGCTTGATACAGCTCCCATATAAACTCGCGATTTTGCTTCTTGAGCCCCTACAAGGCGCAATTCTTATCCGAATGAACTGAAATATTACACAATGATTTCTACAATGTTCAGCATTTATTTATGGTTCTTATGCAATATTCTATGCTTGTCTAAAAAGAGATACCGCGCATAGAACTCGACAAATGCGATCAATGGTGGAGTGTATATAAGATTCGGCCTGGCCGAACTTAGCACGCTCTTACTTGTTTTTTTATACCCTCCACCGTAAGATGGGGGTATACTAACTTCGTCATTCTGATTGTAACTACTCGAAATATTCGTCTGAGACCCCATAAAGTATAAAGGGTGATTTTTTTGAGGTTAGGATTTTCATGCATTAGTATTTGACAGATCACGTGGGATTTCAGACATGGTGTCAAAGAGAAAGATGCTCAGTATGCTTTGACATTTCATCATGAATAGACTTACTAACGAGCAACGCTTGCAAATCATTGAATTTTATTACCAAAATCAGTGTTCGGTTCGAAATGTGTTCATTCACCGTAACGTTGCGTCCAACAGCATCTTTGAAAAAATACGGTCCAATGATTCCACCAGCGTACAAACCACACCAAACAGTGCATTTTTCGGGATGCATGGGCAGTTCTTGAACGGCTTCTGGTTGCTCTTCACTCCAAATGCGGCAATTTTGCTTATTTACGTAGCCATTCAACCAGAAATGAGCCTCATCGCTGAACAAAATTTGTCAAAATTTGAACACATTTCGAACCGAACACTGATTTTGGTAATAAAATTCAATGATTTGCAAGCGTTGCTCGTTAGTAAGTCTATTCATGATGAAATGTCAAAGCATACTGAGCATCTTTCTCTTTGACACCATGTCTGAAATCCCACGTGATCTGTCAAATACTAATGCATGAAAATCCTAACCTCAAAAAAATCACCCTTTATATATTCTTGATCGTCGTGAAATTTTATGTCGATCTAGCCATGTCCGTCCGTCCGTCCGTCTGTCTGTCGAAAGGAGTAAAGCTAGCCGCTTGAAATTTTGCACAAATACTTCTTATTAGTGTAGGTCGGTATTGTAAATGGGCCATATCGGTCCATGTTTTGATATAGCTGCCATATAAACCGATCTTGGGTCTTGACTTCTTGAGCCTCTAGAGTGCGCAATTCTTATCCGATTGGAATGAAATTTTGCGCGACGTATTTTGTTACGACATCCAACAACTGTGCCAAGTATGGTTCAAATCGGTCTATAACCTGATATAGCTGCCATATAAACCGATCTTGGGTCTTGACTTCTTGAGCCTCTAGAGTGCGCAATTCTTATCCGATTGGAATGAAATTTGCACGACGTATTTTGTTACGACATCCAACAACTGTGCCAAGTATGGTTCAAATCGGTCTATAACCTGATATAGCTGCCATATAAACCGATCTTGGGTCTTGACTTCTTGAGCCTCTAGAGTGCGCAATTCTTATCCGATTGGAATGAAATTTTGCACCACGTGTTTTGTTATAATATCCAACAACTGCGCCAAGTATGGTTCAAATCGGTCCATAACCTGATATAGCTGCCATATAAACCGATCATGGGTCTGATTTCTTAAGCCTCTAGAGAGCGCAATTCTTATCCGATTGGAATGAAATTTTGCACCACGTGTTTTGTTATAATATCCAACAACTGTGTCAAGTATGGTTCAAATCGGTCAATAACCTGATATAGCTGCCATATACACCGATCTGGGGTTTTGAATTCTTGAGTCTCTAGAGTGCGCAATTCTTATCCGATTGGAATGAAATTTTGCACGACGTGTTTTGTTACGATATCCAACAACTGTGCCATAACCTTATATAGCTGTCATATAAACCGATCTTGGGTCTTGACTTCTTGAGCCTCTAGAGTGCGCAATTCTTATCCGATTGGAATGAAATTTTGCACCACGTGTTTTGTTATAATATCCAACAACTGCGCCAAGTATGGTTCAAATCGGTCCATAACCTGATATAGCTGCCATATAAACCGATCATGGGTCTGATTTCTTAAGCCTCTAGAGAGCGCAATTCTTATCCGATTGGAATGAAATTTTGCACCACGTGTTTTGTTATAATATCCAACAACTGTGTCAAGTATGGTTCAAATCGGTCAATAACCTGATATAGCTGCCATATACACCGATCTGGGGTTTTGAATTCTTGAGTCTCTAGAGTGCGCAATTCTTATCCGATTGGAATGAAATTTTGCACGACGTATTTTGATACGACATCCAACAACTGTGCCAAGTATGGTTCAAATCGGTCCATAACCTTATATAGCTGTCATATAAACCGATCTTGGGTCTTGACTTCTTGAGCCTCTAGAGGGCGCAATTCTTATCCAATTTGAATGAATTTTGGCACGTAGTATTTTGTTATGATATCCAACAACTGTGCCAAGTATGGTTCATATCGGTTCATAACCTGATATAGCTGCCATATAAACCGATCTGGGATCTTGACTTCTTGAGCCTCTAGAGGTCGCAATTATTATCCGATTTGCCTGAAATTTTGTACGACGGATTCTCTCATGACCATTAACATACGTGTTTATTATGGTCTGAATCGGTATATAGCCCGATACAGCTCCCATATAGATCGATCTCTCTATTTTACTTCTTGAGCCCACAAAGGGCGCAATTCCTATTCGAATTGGCTGACATTTTACACAGGTCTCCAACATGTGTTGGGTTGCCCAAAAAGTAATTGCGGATTTTTTAAAAGAAAGTAAATGCATTTTTAATAAAACTTAGAATGAACTTTAATCAAATATACTTTTTTTACACTTTTTTTCTAAAGCATGCTAAAAGTAACAGATGATAACTGACAGAAGAAAGAATGCAATTACAGAGTCACAAGCTGTGAAAAAATTTGTCAACGCCGACTATGTGAAAAATCCGCAATTACTTTTGGGCAACCCAATAATTTAATTGTGGTCCAAACCGGACCATATCTTGATATCGCTCTAATAGCAGAGCAAATCTTTTCTTATATTCTTTTTTTGCCTAAGAAGAGATGCCGGGAAAAGAACTCGACAAATGCGATCCATGGTGGAGGGTATATAAGATTTGGCCCGGCCGAACTTAGCACGCTTTTACTTGTTTTTTTTTTAATATAGGAACCACCAAATGCAACAAGACACTTAAATGGATTCCAGAAATCTCACTCCTAAGAATTTTGAGAAAAATTTTATTAACGGGTTATTTTCTCTAAAGATCGAATCACCCAGATTAATTTGCATTTTAAAATAATTATTTCAAATGAAACCATTCTGGGGTTTCCTTGGAATTTCATAATTCACAATACTGTATTTAAGGCAATTGATACGGAGCTCATAGAGAGTTAGGATCGAAATCTATCAGTCAATAGCAAGCAGCGTTGATTCAAGCAGCAATTTATTAGTTCTGTCGGCTTTGACCGTAGTGTTTGAGACGGTGAAATATTTTTTTAAGAAATTTTAAAATTTCCTTTTGAATTATTGATTTTCCTCCCAAAAAAATTTTTTACAATGAAAAGACCTTAAGAAAATGTGTTAAAATACACTCTACTAAATAAATGTTTATCCATGGCAAAAATAGCCACTTAAAATATCTGACTTATGGTGTGAAATTTAGAAATAATACCGCAAACGACCACAGCGGGATTCCTATATTTAATTTAACTTTATCTAAGGACTGATAGGTTTTCATAACCAAGACACGTGCTTCATATTGGCGTCTCCATTCAGTTAATCTAATTGCAAACAGACAATAGATGGCGCTAATTTAAATGTTAGTGCTACTACATGTTAGTGCTACTAGGCCACCGTAGCGCAGAGGTTAGCATGTCCGCCTATGACGCTGAACGTCTGGGTTCGAATCCTGGCAAGACCATCAGAAAAAAATGTTCAACGGTGGTTTTCCCCTCCTAATGATGGCAACATTTGCGAGGTACTATGCCATGTAAAACTTCTTTCCAAAGAGGTGTCGCACTGCGGCACGCCGTTCGGACTCGGTTATAAAATGGAGGCCCCTTATCATTGACCTTAAACTTGAATCGGACTGCACTCATTGATATGTGAGAAGTTTGCCCCTGTTCCTTAGTGGAATGTTTATGGGCAAAATTTCCAAATTTGCAATTTTGCTACTCTCTTGGAGCGGCTTAACGCCTATAACATTGATCATCATGTGGAAGTTGTCTATAAATGACTATATGAGTATCTTTTAAATAGTCATCATTTGGTAGTTTTTAAATCCAATCATATTGCCATATTAAATGATTTTCTGTGGTAAAGAACAAATTTCCCGGTATATATATTTAGTGCGGTGGTAACAGTTCTTAGTAATTAAACCACGCAAAACTTGTGAACTAAAAGGTGTTGTCCAGCAGAACGTCCTTTGGAATTGTCAACGAAAGGAAGGCCCCTTATCGATGAGGCGGCCATCTTGACGTTAAGGTTTGAAAATCGTCCTATCACTCGGAACGAATCGTCATTATTTTGGGGGTATGGCGGCCTACATTTATTTATATCCCCAAATACCTTTAAGTTACCTTTCATTTGAGTCTTATATAGTTATGATCGAGTAAAATTCCCACTTGTGGGGCTTTTTGGGGCAAATACATAGACATACATTTTTATGCCATATTAGTAATTTTCTCCAGAATACCTTTCATTTGAGTCCCATATTGATATGTACGTCCAATTTGTGTGTTTTGGGGAACTTTCGGGGTTGGAGTAGCTCCCGGGTTTTAATACCATATTCGTATTCTACTCTCCAATACCTTTCATTGTCCCGACCGGTCAACCTTGATTTTGGGTGGTGGTTTTGGGGTAACGGGAAAGGGTCCGCCCCCTTCGAATATCAAAAAATTATAGAGCTTATTCCTCCTTCCAGACCATATTCGTTATCTACACCCGAATACCTTTCATTCGAATCCCATATTGCCATTATCGTCCAATATGCCTATTTGAATGGGTTTTGGGGTCGGGGCAGCCCCCTAGGTACTTGGATCCAAATTTTGATATTAAATTTGTATTCTACTCCCGAATACCTTCGATATGAGTCCCATGTTGCCCCGATCGGTCAACTTTTATTTTTGGGTGGTACTTTTGTGGTGAGGGGGACTGTCCGCCCTCCTTGAGATATCAAAAAAATTATATAGCCTATTGCTAAAAAAATTACAAACCCACAAAAAAAGATACACAAATTAATTTTTATATATATATTGATAGATAGAAGATGGATTGATATTATTGTAAACGTGGTTTTTTTATTCACGAATAGTTCGGTACTTTCGCTAAAGGATAACTGGAGGGCAGGTACGTATTTAGATACTTTTGTTTTTCAAAAGCTCCCTAAAATGTTCTTTATATATCCGCGTCCATTCCAATATCGGTTGAAGAAGAAACCTCCCCAACCCTAAGCATGGCTGAGGCTAGCCAGCCAAGGGAAAAACGGCCATTATTTGAGTGATCCTTACAGTATGTGGCACCACGATTCTCCAACAGGACTCTTTCTTTATCAAACAAACTAGAGCCAGGAGTGTGCTGTGAAGTCTCACAAATACTGGGCACTATGTAGATGGGATTTAGTCTAATAATGGGGGCTGAATTAGAGGATAGTCTACTGGCACTACAGGAGCGAGAATAGACCAATTATAACTTACGCCTTAGTTGTTTGGTGGAGGGCGATTAGGACATTACAGCATAAGGATGTTACAACAGGTTCAGAGAAGTGTTGTCTTGGCATAGGTGGGACGATGAGGACCACGCCTACTATGGCGCTGGAGACTATTTTAAATATACATACAGTTTAAGTATGAGGCAGCCATTGCGGCTATGAGACTTAAGTCGATGGGAAAAATTGACAAAGAATCGGTCATTCATCGCGGTATAATCGAGGCGACGAAAGGTAACCTGAATCGAATAGAAGAGGTTGCGAATCGGGTCCTAAAGCGGCACGTAAGGTCGAGGACAAAGCATATTTGCTAGCGGTACGGACTTAGATTGACTCAACTCTCGTACTGCGGGGAAGATGATGAGACGGTGAAGCATTTCATTTGTCATTGCCCTACTTTCGCGTCTAACAGATAGCGGCACTTAAGTGGAGACACTATACCAGACATGAACCAACTTAGGGGAGTGGCATGGAATACAATTTAGGATTTTGTAAGTAGCATGGAATTCTAAACTTGGATTTTCTTTTTCGAGGTTAAATTTCTTGTATTTAGAGCGCACAACAAGCCGATTTTGGTTTGGGTATATGTCCATAGTGGCATGGGGCGGATTAATATCTGCACCATCTTTTGAACCTAACCTAATCTAACCTTAGTGTGTCAGTATGGCTTTAGGTATCATTACGGGGTCACATAGCACTAGGGGCATCCTTTAGCAGAATGGGTGCATCAAGAGACAGCGTGTGTTAGAACATTTCGTATGTCAATGCACAGCTTTCACATCCAGAAAACTCTGGTACATTGCTGTGGATACACAGATAAAAATAATTTTGAATAACAACAATATTGGTCGCAAAAACAAATACGAAAGTTGTTAATTTGTCTGCAACAATTTATTTTGAATCTCAACGACCCAAAGTACAAATTTGTTGTTGAAAGGCACTCTTTCCAAGCCAACATATAACAGCAACAACAATATATTCTTAAGCAAGGCAAAAAACCATCTAACCAGCCAACGTATGCGCATTGCTTCGGGTGGCGGTGTTTTAGTTTTCTTTGTTCAGCTCGCGCTGCTTTGTCTCGTTCATTTTACTGCTGCTCTCGGATTTTGCTCTGTCACTCTCTACTGTTACCCTTAAAAACAAATTTTTATAAATTTGGTATTGAGAACTCATGATCTCATGATACATCCTCTAGCCTTGCACGCATCCTGTAGCATACCGACATCATCTTCTTTATTATGAAATAACTCAATAAGAACTGCTGCGCAGAAATAGTGGCTCAATTCATTAAATTTAAACAAGGCTTTAATTTTGGCCGGGCCGAACTTTGAATACCAACCACCTCGGGTATATATATAAACCACCTTTCATTAAAATCGGGTGAAAATTGCCTGCCCCCTTCCTCAATCCATTCTCCCATCGCCTTAAGTCTCATAGCCGCAGTGGCTGTCTCACACTTAATTTGTATTGGGTTGCCCAAAAAATAATTGCGGATTTTTCATATAGTCGGAGTTGACAAATTTTTTCATAGCTTGTGACTCCGTAATTGCATTCTTTCTTCTGTCAGTTATCAGATGTTACTTTTAGGTTGCCTTAAAAAAAAAGTGTAAAAAAGTATATTTGATTAAAGTTCATTCTATGTTTTATTAAAAATGCATTTACTTTCTTTTAAAAAATCCGCAATTACTTTTTGGGCAATCCAATATGTCAATGGGTCGAATATCTAGAATAGTCTCCAGTGCCCTAGTGGGCGTGGTCCTAATCGCTCCACCTATGCCTAGACAATATGTTCTCTGAACCTGTTGAATGGTCCTTATGTTGCTCTTGTTCTTCATGGCAGTCCATCAAACTATAGAGGCGTAAGTAAGTATTGGTCTAATCATGCTCCTGTAGAGCCAGTGGACTATCCTCGGATTTAGGCCCCATTTCGAGACTACGGCCCGTCTACATAGTGCCCAACATCTGTGAGCCTTCTCAGTACGCTCCTGAACGTGACACTTCCAATTCGGTTTCCTGTCCAAGATATCGAAATCGCCTCATTGAGGAAACGTGGTGGGTTAAATTGGCCCACCTTCATCTTCCTCGTGAACAGGCATATTTCAGTCTTCTCTGGGTTAACATTGAGACCTCTGCGAAGCGACACACATTTTATCCACCCGTTCCTTAGCATATGGTTTATCCAGTCTCTTAGGACCGAGTCCACCCGGTACTGTTCTAAAGACTGGATCAGTGTGTCGGTCCGCACATTTGTTAAAAGCCCCCCTCGATGTCAATGCATACCGCCAGTGTGTACGTTTTGGCATCGAAGGATTCTTCTATTTTATGCTCAACCTCTTGTAGGGTTGACCTTCCCTTGACATAGGCATGCTGTTTGTATTTGAGCAGTTCGCTGGATGTCAAACTCTTTATCATGGTGTCCACAATACGTTTCATCGTTTTGAGTAGAAAGGACGTAAGGCTTATGGGTCTGTAGGCCTTGGTGTCGCATAACTTGTCTTGCTGGGCCTGGAATAAACACCACCCTTGCCTACTGCCAGGCTTTCGGAGTATATGAAAGTCCTAGGTACGCTGTGAAAATTTTGGCCTGACGAGGCGCCAGATAGTCTGCCTCTTTCTGTAGTAACGCCGGAAATATTCCATCAGGTCCAGGTAACTTAAATGGTTTGAATCACCTCGAGGTTTCCTTCACCATAAATTCCGTAATTATAAACCTTCGATCAACGTCATTATTCCAAAATTCCGGTGTCTCCGTGAGACCCTTCGTATCCTGTAGAAACTGGGTTTTCATCAAAAGCCTCGTTGTCTCTGCTCTCACTCCCATGTCGTCTACTAAAGTTTCATTTCGGACATGGGTTTTTGAGAGAAACTTTTTTATCTTGGCGGCGTCATTAACACAATCGACCTGTTCGCAGAAAAGCATCCAGGAGGCAAGTTTTGCCGCTCTGGTAATCTTATTGTATTCCTTGAGCCGTTTGTAATACACATCCCAATATACTTCCGTCTTTTTACGACGTGCTCTGTTAAAAGTCTGGGGACTCTTTCCCAATATTGCGAATCACCCCGGTCATCCGGGGCTTTTCTTGGGCTGATTTCCTTTCCCGAAGAGGACAACTGTCTTCGAAGGACCCCACCAGTGCAGTCGTTATGCTGTTGACATTTTCCTCAATATCTTCTATGCTTGGACAATCTAAATTATCTTGCCCAAGTCTTCTTCTGAGTAGCCTTCCGAATTTTGTCCAGTTGGTTTTCAACTTATTCCGGAAGCTTATCGGATTCGGCGCTGGCCGTGCTATTCTAAACCTAATGTAGCGATGGTCAGAGAAAGAGTGTTCCATGGAGACCCTCTTCATCGATCAGATTTTCCGAACATATCGTCACATCTAATACCTCCTCCCTAATCCTATTAACAAAAGTAGCGGTGTTACCAATATTAAGTGTTATTAGGTCGTTAGTATTCAAGAACTCTGCCAGGGCTTGGCCCCGCTTATTAGTGTTGGTAGTACCCCATGAAATGTGGTGAGAGTTCGCATCGCACCCTATTAGTACCTCGTTTCTTTTATGCTTTCCTCACCAGCCGTTGCAGCTCCGACGTTGTTGGCGGTGTCGGAGAGTCGAAAGGCAGATAAGTGATGTCAGTATGCTCCACCGTCTCCCTGTCTCACCACTGTTGCATCCGACGTTGACAACTTTGGGAAAATATATAATTATAATTTTTATGACAAATAATGCAGGTTCTCGGCCGAGTACTAGTGTTAGCATAGAA
This sequence comes from Stomoxys calcitrans, assembly GCF_963082655.1. Taxonomy (NCBI): domain Eukaryota; kingdom Metazoa; phylum Arthropoda; class Insecta; order Diptera; family Muscidae; genus Stomoxys; species Stomoxys calcitrans. The sequence goes on from NC_081554.1 coordinate 108,023,739, forward strand.
TAATTGGTAGTTTATATGGCTCAGTCCAGAAACTTTGCTCCTGAATTAAGGCAATATGAATCTTGCCCTTCCTAATTTTCTCCATCAGAGCGTGTATAGCAGTCTCGCTCTGGTGGGGGTTTATCTGGATAACCTCAATCATTGGTCCTCCGGTAAATGGGCATCTTGGGAGTTGGTGATGATCTAATCGTCTACTCCCTCTTCTTTAAATTGCATTGACTTTCCTATCACTGCACTGCCTGGTGTCATCGTTTTAGGTTCTTTGCTCAGTCTAGTCTTCCGACTTTTTATAAAGTCGGTAATGGTTCCATCGTCGGGTCCCTGTTCGTTAATATGAATTGGGTTTACCTACGTTATACTGTCTGATGTTTCAATAATAGGAGCTTGGCCTATCTTAATCTTCCAAATCTTAAGTAAATTGGCTTCTTGGGAGTAGGTGATGGTACCAGCGTCAGCTCCCTGTTCGTTGGGTTACATTGAGACTCCTATCGCTGCGCTGCTTAATGTTTCAATATTAGGATCGTTACCTATCCCAGTATTTCGAATCTTTAAGTCGGTGATTGGTCCGTCGTCCGACCCATCACCGACTCCTGTTTGTTAGGCTGTGTTGGGTCTATCGCCTTCGCACTGCCTGATAGTTTAGTATTAGGATCATTACTTCTCCTAGTTTTTCCAATATTGAGAGATGTCGTGATTGTCTTGTTGTCGGTCCCCTGTTTGTTGGGCGGTATTGAGTCACCTGCCACTGCACTGCCTGATGTCGCAGAACGAAAATTTCTGCCTATTCTAGTCTTCCCAATCTTGAAAAAGACAGCTTTGCTCCCTTAGTGCGCCATACCTTTAGTCTTTGCCAAACTCGTCACGGAGACTTGATCAATGCCAACCACAAAGAGAGTTCCTTCCTCCTTCTCCTCTCTGCGGAAGACCTCCCACTTCTCTGCGAGCAAACCGTAGCCTTTGTGAGCTGGGGGATATCCATCTTTCTCACCAGGTCGAGCTTTGCGCCCTCCTTAGGAGCGTGGATACCTCTGACGAGCTGTTTGACGGCGTCAATACATTCCGCTGACGCAAAACGCAGCGAAAAGATGGCCACTCTAAACTCGCAGCTCATCATTTGTATGGGTGGACCCTCTTCAGAGTTCAACACATGTTCAAAAATTCGATCGTTAACCAGATCCTCCACTTGAGACCGATGATCTGGTGGAATCCTACCGGATGCACAGCCGGTATTGATGATTGCTTAAATCAGCTCATCTCTGTTGTGCTTCCTAGCCACTCTGGCGTAAGAGGGCGGCTCCTTACCATTCTCAGCGTCCATCTTCCCTTTCCGTGATGGCTGTGGCCTCCTTTTGGAAGTCACAATCTTCCATGAAGACTCAGGGGCCGCGTGCGCTTCCTTCATTTCTGTTCGAACTTTGTCTTCTTCCGCAGTACACTGTCTGGAGTTTCCATTGCGGGATGGCTGGCTTGGTTTTCCAAGATTACTTGAAAGCGGTGATTTTTTTCTTCTTCAGTATTGTAGCAGTGTTATGCTCTTTGGAAGATCTGATTCTTTTTCTAGCTTCCGTGGAAGAGCTTGGAAGAAGCTTCCAGCATCCTGCACTTTCGCCCGATTACGCTGCCGGTACATACTCCTCTGTCTCCTTCGTCGTGCACCGGATCGCTTTCGCGGTCTGCTTGTGAGCCATCGCTCACTTCTGCTTTTATCCCGATGCCCTCATCTCTCGGTTCGGCTGCGATGACTGTTTTATTGACACAGTCGCTGTCTGAATCCGATTCAGAAACACCACCTTTACTTAAAGGCTGGGGACGAACTGTGCATCCCTCTGGTTTATCCGTCTCTTTCTCATTGATAAGACTGACGACTAGTTGTGCGCTTGAAGCATTACTCACGACTACAGGTGCCTAGACACCCACACCTATAGGAGGGGTGGACATCACGCTATGGTCTGACGCCACCACCGCAGATGTTGAGTCTTTGGAGTCCATTTCTAGCCTACTCCAAGAGGCTTTAAAATTTTATTCGTAATAGGTAGTACCTATTCCGAGATACGGATATATATTTATTTTTTCTTTGAGGAGCGAAATAAAAGCACGTCCGCTTCACTCAACGGCTTCTGTTGTTCACCATAACTTAGTGCCGATCATTGGACTTATATTTTATATCACACATAATTGATCATAATAAATAAAATATAAATAATAAAATTGATCTTACACAACATTTCTTTTACCAATTGACATTATTCATTAAAGTTGAGATTTGTTTGCTTACTTGTAATCGTGACTGACGGACCACTTTGGATTTCCGAAACGCCGCATCCACAGGCATTCCATATGTAATGTCGTTCCTGGATACACAATGAGCTTCCCATCATTGCTTTGGGCAATGGGCCCATTTTGTCGTCGAAACAATATTGTGGGGGCCTTTTCCACTGAAATATAATACAAATTACAAGTCGTTTTTAGTACAAAAAATAATAGCAGATTTGGTTAACAATTCGTAAAATTAAAAAGGTACAGGTGATTTGTGACCACACTTTAAGCAACACGATACAAATGTTGATACTTTTAATGGATCTAATCTTTAATTGTTGTTTAGTATTTTCCCATTCTTGAATGAAGAGATTTTTATTATACCCTCCAACATAAGATGGGGGGTATATTAATTTCGTCATTCTGATTGTAACTACTCGAAATATTCATCTGAGACCCCATAAAGTATATATATTCTTGATTGTCGTGAAATTTTATGTCGATCTAGGCATGTCCGTCCGTCCGTCGGTCTGTCGAAAGAATGCTATCTTCCGAAGGAGCTAAGCAAGCCGCTTGAAATTTTGCACAAATACTTCTTATTAGTGTAGGTCGGTTGGTATTGTAAATGGGCCATATCGGTCAATGTTTTGACATAGCTGCCATATAAACCGATCTTGGGTCTTGACTTCTAGAGCCTCAAGAGTGCGCAATTCTTATCCGATTGGAATGAAATTTTGTACGACGGAATGAAATTTTGTACGTGTTTATTATGGTCTGAATCGGTCTATAGCCCGATACAGCACCCATATCAATCGATCTCTCTATTTTACTTCTTGAGCCCCCAAAGGGTGCAATTCTTATTCGAATTGGCTGACATTTTACACAGGTCTCTAACATATAATTTAATTGTGGTCCAAACCGGACCATATTTTGATATCGCTCTAATAGCAGAGCAAATCTTTTCTTATATCCCGTTTTGCCTAAGAAGAGATGCCGGAAAAAAAAAATCGACAAATGCGATCCATGGTGGAGGGTATATAAGATTCGGCCCGGCCGAACTTAGCACGCTTTTACTTGTTTTCCCTAGAGTTGTCAACGTCGGATGCAACAGTGATGAGACAGGGAGACGGTGGAGCCACCTACGTCGGAGCTGCAATGGTTGGTGAGGAAAGCAAAACAGGCAACACCGAAGAAAATAACTCGTAGAAAAAACCAACTACCAAATTTGTATGTGAAACTTAAAATTCTCAACGAATTTTAGCACTGAATCGAAGACATTCCTTGTTGAAGTATGCAAATAAGTCTCAGACTGATTTAAACCATACTCAGCACAATTAATGGAAGTCATAATAAAACACCTCATGCAAAATTTCAGCCAAATCGGATTAGAGTTGTGCCCTCCAGCGGCTCAAGAAGTCAAGATCCAAGATCGGTTTATATGGCAGCTACATCAAAACGTGGACCGACATGGCCCATTTACAATCCCAACCTACCTACACTTATAAGAAGTGTTTGTGCAAAATTTCAAGCGGCTAGCTTTACTCCTTTGAAAGTTAGCGTGCTTTCGACAGACAAACGGACGGACGGACGGACATGGCTAGTTCGACTTAAAATGTCATGACGATCAAGAATATATATACTTTATGGGGTCTTCGACGAATATTTCGAGGAGTTACAAATAGAATGACGAAATTAGTATACCCCCATCCTATGGTGGAGGTTATAAAAATAGACGTACTACCATGCAGAGCACAAAACTCCCATGCCATTCATGACTTGCAAACGCAGGTCCGAGTCCCCCGGTCGGCCAAAAAAGATTTATATTATACCCACCACGGGTATAGCCGAAATAGCCATTTCCGACCCTACAAAGTACATATATTTCGTATCGTCGTTAAATTCTAGGACGATTTAACAATGTCCGTGTGTCTGTCAGTCTGTTGTAATCACCCTTCAAAAATTGAGCTATTGAGCTGAAATTTGCCACAGATACGTCTTTTTGCACACTGGTTAAGATTTTGAACGGGCCAAATCGGACCATATTTGGATATAGCTGCCATATAGGCCATCCGCCGATAGGGGGTCTAATGCCCATAAATGCTTTATTTTTACCCAATTTTTCCGAAATTTAAAACAGTGAGTATTTTAAGGCTTCCCGACATCTGACCCCAATATGGTATAGATCGGACTTTATTTAGATATAGCTGCAATATAGACCGATCACCCGATTAAGGGTCTGAAACCCATAAAAGATTTATTTTTTATTTATTTTTTGTATTTGTATTTTATTATGATAAAACCGTACAAAAGACAATGTCTTATATAAAGCATGGGTTGGTAAAGTGATAAATACAATGAGTTCAACAAGTTTTCATTTAATTAAAACAATAATTGATAAAAATATTTAACAATTTTAGCAAAGTTACTGATAAAATATTTAAGAAAAAACAAGTAAAAACGTGCTAAGTTCGGCCGGGCCGAATCTGAAATACCCTCCACCATGGGTCGCAATTGTCGAATTCGAATAAGAATTGATCCCTTTGGGTTCTCAAGAACTAAAATATAGAGATCGATTTATATGGGAGCTGTATCAGACTATAGACCGATTCAGACCATAATAAATAATAAAGACGTATGTTGATAGTCATGAGAGGATCCGTCGTCCAAAATTCCAGACAAATCGGATAATAATTGCGACCTCTAGAGGCTCAAGAAGTCAAGATCCCAGATCGGTTTATTTGGCAGCTATATAGGTTATGAACCGATTTGAACCTTATTTGACACAGTTGTTGGAAGTAAGAATAAAATACGTCATTGAAAATTTCAGCCATATCGGATAGGAACTGCTCCCTCTAGAAGCTCAATAATTCAAGACCCAAGATCGGTTTATATGACAGCTATATCAGGTTATGGACGGATTTGAACCATACTTGGCACAGTTGTTGGATATCACAACAAAACACGTCGTGCAAAATTTCATTCCAATCGGATAAGAATTGCGCACTCTACAGGCTCAAAAAGTCAAGACCCAAGATCGGTTTATATGGCAGCTATATCAGGTTATGGATCGATTTGAACCATACTTGGTACAGTTGTTGGATATCATTATAAAATACTGCGTGCAAAAGTTTGTTCAAATCGGATAAGAATTGCGCCCTCGAGAGGCTAAAGAAGTCAAGACCCAAGATCGGTTTATATGGCGGCTATATCAAAACAACGACTAATAAGAAGTATTTGTGCAAAATTTCAAGAGGCTAGCTTTACTCCTTCCTAAGTTAGCGTGCTTTCGACAGACAGACGGACGGACATGGCTTGATCGACATAAAATTTCGCGACCATCAAGAATATATATACTTTATGGGGTCTCAGACGAATATTTCGAAAAAGGAGAGAAAGAAACTTTAAAGAAAATTTAACAATTTAATCAAAGTTACTGATAAAATAAATTAATAAATAGTTATAAAAAAACAAAACCAATAATTAATTAAAATGATTATAAATAGAAGATTTGAACTGTTGTTCATTACTTATAATTTGAATACTATGGGGAAGATTACTCCAGGGACGTATAGTATTAACAAATAACGGTTGTTCAGATACACGATATTGATGACGTATTTGTATTGTTCTCGTTTACATCTTGTAGAGTTGGCAAAACGCAATACCGCAGCCAGATTTGACGGTTCATTGCTATAAATTATCTTGTGGATCATTTGCAACGAGCGTATCTTAAGGAACGAGTTAAATGAGACACCATATACTTGTCTGGAAAAGTCAAATACCCGGTCTCTTCTACGCAAGCCAAAAATGTATCTAGGTTATGTTGAAAAGAGGGTGCAGATATTAATCCGTCCCATGCCACTATGGACATAAGCCAGTAATCGGCTTGTTGTGCGCTCTAAAAACTATAAAGTAACATCTAAAAAGAAAATTTTAAGACAGGAGTTCCATGCTACTTAATACCACTCCCCTAAGTTATTTTAAGTTATTTCATGTCTGATATGATATGATGCCTTCACTGCTCGTAACCTTACCGTCCTGTTTGTTATTGTCCTTATGCCAATTTTATTGTCGGCAAAGATGTTCACACTCGACGTCCTCACGTTAGCACCACACCACTTCACGCATTCCGTCATCGCTCGGATCTCCGCCTGCAGGACCGTATTATGGTCAGGCAATCTAAAACAGATCTCAGTCCCTGGGTTCTCAATGTACACCCCTAGGCCCATTTTGTCCTCTTTTTGTGATCCATCTGTGTAACACGATCTTCCAGATGGCAATACTAGGGTTCCGTCAATGGCAGCAGTGCCTCGCTCTCGACTTCAAGGTTCATCTCAGGTATCCGATCGGAAACCTCTTCCCTTCCTTCCAGGTTTCCTATCGTCGCCTCGATTATACCGCGACGGTATGAGCTGCTCCCATTCTCCCATCGCCTTAAGTCTCATAGCCGCAGTGGCTGCCTCATACTTAATCTGTATGTCAATGGGTCGGATGTCTATAATAGCCTCCAGTGCCCTAGTTGGCGTGGTCGTCATCGTTCCGCCAATGCCAAGACAACATGTTCTCTGAACCTGTTGTACGGTCCTTATGTTGCACTTTTTCTCCATAGCAGTCCACCAAACTACTGAGGCGTAAGTAAGTATTGGTCTAATCACGCTCCTCTAAAGCCAGTGGACTTTCCTCGAATTCAGGCCCCATTTCTACATAGTGCCCAACATCTGTGAGTCTTCTGAGTACGCACCTGAATGTGACATTTCCAATTCAGTTTCCTCTCCAAGATCACACCTAAGTATTTGACCTTGTCAGATATCGAAATCGTCTTATTGAGGAAACGTCTTCCTCGTGAACAGGCATATTTCAGTCTTCTCTGGGTTATCATTAAGATCTCTGGGTCTAGCCCAGTCATATAGCATATGCAAGACACTTTCGGCCCTTCTGCATAGCTCGTTCGGATCCTTACCCCTTAGATGTATTATAACATCGTCTGCGTAGCAGACAGGTTTAAATCCCTCCTCAGTCAGAGTCCGTAATAGGTCATTTATGGTGGTCACCCATAGGAGTGGCGATAAAATGCCCCCTGTGGCGTGCCCTGTGCCACTTTCTCCCTCATATTTATACTATAGGACACAATTTATCCACCTGTTCCTTAGCATATGGTTTATCCAGTCTCTAAGGACCGGGTCCACCCGATTCTGGTCTAAGGTTTGGATCAGTGTGTCGATCCGGACGTTGTTAACTAATGACATCGTTAAAGGCCACGTGCAATTTATTCCGATGAGTTACATCACAATCGTAAAAAACCTCGCGAGAGTATAATAGTTTCGGCAGAGTAAATGTCCTTGCCAAAGGCATTCTTATTAACAAAGGGGTATTCTGTCGACTCATATATAAGTTTCGTAAAACGCCGTAGGTCCTGCCCACTGTCGTACTGACATAATTCTTCCATGAAAGTCTATCATCAAAAACCAACCCAAGGTTTCTTGCAGATGAAACAATCTCAATTGGGGCTCCAGCAATTGCCACATGAAGATTGGGCGGCATTGTCACCCCATTCCTACCAATCACAAGGCACTTTGACTTTGTTGGATTTAAAAGTAGTCCGTTGGCGTTTGTCCATGTGTTTATCCCATCCAAGTTACTATTAAGGCGAAGTACGCCATCGATCAGCCTCTCCGGCGAAGAGCTCAACAGTTAGGCAACTGTCCAGAAAGGTCATTGCTTTATAAGGAAAAAAGAAGTGGGCCCAATACAGATCCCTGTGGAACACCTCTTGAGAATGGAAGATAACTAGAACACCGGCTGCCAACACATACCGATTGGCTTCATTCGAAAGATAGTAAAATATAAGATCCGTTTTTTTTTTCAGAAAATTTAAGGCAAAGTATATTGGTATCAACGGAATCAAATGCCTTCGAATGATCTAAAAGAACAATAAACATCTTCAACTACTTTCAAAAGTGCAGTAGTGCAACTGTGCTTTGACCGGAAACCAGATTGAAAATCTTTTAGCGTCGAGTTATTCGCAATATATCCTGATATTTTCCGATTGACTAGAGTCTCAAATATCTTAGAGATGTATGTAAGTATTGCTATTGGCCCAAATTCCTGGTTATTCTTTGGTATTGGGACTATCCTTACCCGTTTCCAAGACTGTGGATAGCAACTCCTTAAAATAATATTGTTAAAAAAATTATTTCATCATAAAGAAGATGATGTCGGTAGGCTAGAGGATGCGTGTAAGACTACCAAATATAAGATCATGAGTTCTCAATACCAAAATTATTAAAATTAGTTTTTAAGGGCAATAGTAGAAATTGACAGAGGAAACCCCGAGAACACCAGTAAAACGAACGAGACAAAGCAGCGCGAGCCGAACAAAGAAAACTAAAACACCACCACCCGAAGAAAAGCACATGCGGTGGCTGGTTAGATGGTTTTTTGCCTTGCTTAAGAATATATTGTTGTTGCTGTTATATATCGTTACGTGTAGCCTTCGATCAGACATTGGCCTGTCATGACGGATACAATGACTGAGACGTCTGAATAGCCAGTAACAGCGGTATACCTATACAAGTCTATATTGGACCACATAATTTTGAAGAGTTCACAACTTCCACTGTGCCTGATCCTGAAGAATTTGCATGCATATCGCTAGAGACATACCAACAGTTTCTCTGGAATGTGTAAGATAGTTCCTAGTCCCACAAGCTCGTCTTCTCTACAATTGCCTGTGATATCACTGTGGCCCGGCACCTAGAACAGGTAATCTCGTTGAGAGATCTGCGACAGTAGAGGGCGGATTTTGAATTCAGAATTATGTTCCCCAGAGATTAATTAGCTGCTAGGCTGTCTGAGAAGATATTTATACCAATCGTCGTAATGAAATCAAAACGTAGCCATTTCATGACTTATTTATCCGATATAACCAGTCCTTGTTCTTCAGGGTACAACTTAAGCCCCACCTTTTCATTTAGTTTGGAACTATCCGTATAGAAGTCTATGTTACTTCTATTACCAGGGATATTGTAGTTCCAATGGGTTCTATTAGAAATAGTTGTACAGTACTTTTGATCAAAAAGTGTGTTAAAAGAAAGGAGAGTAGGATAAAGGTTTCAAATTAAAAATGTTTATTAACTCAAATAATTGCAATGTCTGTTTATAATAAAGGAAAGTAAAAAAGTAGTATGGCAGAACTCGGTTGAGAAGCTTCGCCGTTAACGACTAAAACATTGATGCATTCATCTTTATCACGTTTGACAGCTGTCCAGAGTTGACGTCATGTGTAATTCGTAAGGGTAGCCATTATCAAAAAAAAAAAAGGAATGAGAACTCGCCCAACCTGATGATAACACGTCCTCGAGTTACAAGAGCTCTTCGGAATGGTTTAGATCGCCTTTGTTGTACTGGAAAATTGGTTTACATTTCGCGCCAAATCTGGCTTTCAACACCTCTCTTGCTGCTAAGATGATATTCATGGTATCCTCTCGGCGTTCGCTTAGAGTCGTCATCTCTATGTCATCGGCAACCGCAGACAAAATTGTGTTACTACTGATGTCTGCAGATGTAGCAATGACCGACGTATTGATCTTCCATTGAACATCTGAGTTCGTTGTCCCAGTTCTTGGAATTCGTTGAATTCCTCAGGAAATCGTTGAAGTCCTTAGGAAACACGAAATAGTTTGGTTCACCCGTTCGGCCAATTCATTCGCTCGGGGTGTCCCCGAATGAATATCGAATATCGTTCTCTTTAGAATGATTTTCCAACATCGACAATGTATAAGGTGGTCCTCGATCAGTCACTATTTGTCTTGGTAAACCAAAGTTTTGTGTCGACTGGATTCGTCTCCGTTAATCGAACAGGATTAGTCGCAGAGTAACGAGTCATTGGATTAACAATCACCAATATATGCTCATTTCCACGTCGACTTTTGATGAAAGGACCCAAGTTATCCATATGAATCACTTTAAACGGCCCCAGTGTGATATCCATTCCATAAAGTAGGCATTCCTTCTTCCTTGGTTCTCGGCTAAAACAGCATTCGACACACGATTTCATGTAGCGTTTCACATATGTAGTTCCGTCTGAACCAGAAATGTTGCCCTATCTTCTTAATGGTACTATCCGTGAAATGTTTTTCAAGAGGATACATTCTGAATCGATCACAAGCTTCCACTAGCGCAACAACCCTCTAATTTCCTCTCCGAATCGCTGCACATTCGACTAAAATATGCAATTGGTTTTCTCGACCCGTCATCACTGGTAATCGCTTGAATAAGAGTTCTTAAAACATTTTCGTACACGTACACGGCCCATTCTTAAGCCCGTAAGGCATTCCATTAAATTCAAAATGACCACTATGAGTGGTGAACGCAGTCTTCGCCTTTGGACCGTTCATCGTCTTAAATTTGGTAAAAACGGTCATTAAATCAAGAGTTGCAAAATACTTTTTCCCTGAAAGTATCGACAGCACAGCATCCATAGTTGGCTTTGACCATGGCTGATTCTCAGTTACCTCATTTAAAGACCGGTAATCCACACATAGTCGGTCCTCACCATTTGCCTGTGGCGCTACTACAATCGGAGATGCGTATAACGATAATGGCGTACGGACAACATCCAAATCCAAAAGCTCGATTATGGTTTTCTCACGAGCGGTTTGGGAGATGTTACCGATATCTCCATCTTTATTGCATAAAATTATCCAAGTCCATCCAAATTGTCTTCGAAACAATTAGAATTATTGTTCAATAAACGAAACAGTTCTTAATTTTCATTGTCTTTCAAATGTTTACCACACAGAATATTAGAACTTCACAGGTCATATCTTTATTATCGACAACAAAAAGTTCACAATCATGGCATTGCCCGTCAATTGTTAATTTGATTCTTGCTGTCTACCGCCACAACGATATTCGCCATTCGCGTGAAACAAATTCACAATTCAGTTCCTCGGCTACGGATGGCTTTACCGGGGAAATCGATCATTGCAATGAAATTCAAATCATTTAATTTCATGTTCTTGGTTATCATTTTCGTGTTTACAATCGCATTCACAGATTCCTTTGCCCTCTTCGGTGGCTTAGGACAATTTCGCGATATGTGGCCTTTCTCGCGGCAATTGTTATACACCGGATTACTAAGGCAATTGTTCGACTTATTGTCACTTGTGTCTACTTTGGTTTTACATTCAAAGTCATTCTTTAGCAGCACATTCTGCCGCACATGTGCATTTTGAGCGAATGTCTTACCTCTCGACACTGATATTAGCTCCTGTAGCGATTTTAATGAATACGAACACCTAACGAATGACATTGCGGATAGGGTTCTTCCTTAAAACCTCATCATATATCCCGTTAATAATATATATTTAATTATTGCTTTATCGTCTTGATCACCACGAAGACCGATAATCAACATGCTATAGTAGTACTCAACCATTGTTTTGATCAGTATGCGTCAATTGAATACGAATATCGGCACTATTTATAACGCACGGAAAGTCGTCCAAAAACGTCATTCCAGTTTTTAAGTGTAAGGGCCGATTTGCTTCCATTCCACTTCGCATATTTCATTGCGACATCATAGGCACATGTATAGGCGATATAGAAAATTTTTGTTGTTGTACATTGGCGACAGCCTGTCGTCCACAATAACCCAGCCAGCATTTGGATGATCGAATTTTTCGATTGTCTCCATACGGACTTCTTTTTGATTACTTTAGGTGATTAAAAACTGAGGTTCCATACAATTAATCACAATAGACAATCAAATGTGTTTGCTCATTGTGATTAAAAACTGATGATCATTTTTACATCAGTTTAACTAGCCATATTTTAACACATTTTGTGATCAAAGAACGATTATTATGTGCGTGAGTTTTTATTTGCAACAAAAATTACAAGGAAATCATTTTTATGTCTACAGGTGATTCAAAAGTGATCGTTGTGTTTTTTTGTGTTTATATTAGTAACGGGACATATTTGGAATGTGTATAGCGTGCGGAGAATGAGTGGAAAAGCAGTCGATATTCATTTAGTTTGAAGTGTTGAAGTGAGAAGTTGCGTTTATTAATACGGGAACAAATAAATAAATAATTAAAGATAGTGAAAATAAGGTGAGTGAATATAATAGAAAAAAAATAAACAATTTAGAAAGGAACAATGTCAGCCAAAAAAATTAGACGTATAGCTAAAAGAGAAGCTCAAAAAATTTTAGAAAATAATGATACAGTTGAGCAAAGTATGGGAGGGGCGAATGAAATTTGCTCAGACATTATTAATAGTGGATTTAATACTAGACTTCAAACAGAATGTGACAGAAGTGAACATGAATCCCCCTTTTCCAGCAGTGGAAGTGAGGAAGAGGATTCTGACATTTGTGAAGAATTGGGTAAATGGGCAGGTGAATTTTCAATAACTTTCGCTGCATTAAATTCTCTATTATGTCTGTTAAACAAATGCAAAATAAAAGTGCCGAAAGATGGTAGGACTATTTTAAAAACTCCAACTGTAGTTGAGCAGAAAAAAGTAGGTGATGGTGTTTATGTTCACTATGGCATTAAAAATGCTTTGACTGATTACCTTGTAATCAATGAACACAATGTACCTAGCATAACTCTAGATTTCGGAATTGATGATGGATGGAAAGACAAGTGGAAAACTAACGGAGGAAGTGCAAGAATGCCGAAAAATCATTGGAAAATTAACGGAGGAAGTAATAGCTGTTAAATTAGAGAACAGAAAGCAGCATAACACCGCAACATTTAAACACAACTTTAAATTTGACGAACTCCCATTTATGTTGAAGGAAGACTTATACAGTTTTAACGACGAACTAGAGAAGGATGAGGAACTGCTAGATGACTTTGTAAGTTTTTTTTACATAATATTAGTATATTTTCCAAACATGTTTTTGAGTTTTTTAGAAAATGTTTATTGGAAAAGTTGGTGGCGATGGACAGTCGCAGTTTTTGCGTAGTGTCATAAGGAAGGTATTTACTGACGAACTGGCATCCTTATTTACTTGGAAAGGAACAAATGAAAAACCAAGTGCCGAAAAACTGTTTATTATTACAGTTATTAAAAGTATGAAAAAGTTGTAACCATTAAAAATATAAACTATTTAAGTGTATCTTTATTTACAGATATTTGTCATCTGAAATATAATGCTGAAGACAAGGACATAAAGAGCATACTTCAAAAGTATTTTGTTCACTCTAAGGAACGTTTAAACAAACGTAAACGTCCTTAGATTTATAAAATTTTAATGAAATGAATTTAATTTTAATTTATATTTTAATGCTTTTTTGACTTAATTTAAATTTAATTACACTTAAGGTACGTTCAGATTGATCAAATATTTGATCCATCTTTTTTTATTATTTATGCCCAAAATATGTCAAAATTTAAAATTCTTCATTTTAACAAAATAAATGTAAATAAAAAGACTGGTAAATGTAATGAAAAATTTTGTTTCAAATTATTATTGGATGTGGGTAAAAATGGGTCGGAAATTATTTACAATATGATCATAAAATTATTTAATGTTACAGTAAAATATGGTTTAAAAAGTGTGTCGAAAATGATACAAATTATGATCAGAAAATTACCTAAAATGTCACTAATATGAGAACAAAATATGAGACCAAAATGGATCTAAATGTGATCATAACATGATCGCAAATGTAAGCAAGAAGAGACTTGACTAAACGAGTAAAAATGATAACAGTTATGCATGAAAACTGCTTTAAAGCAGATATCATAAATGATTCCTCAAGAATAATCATCTGCAGGGTACCATTTCCTCCCGACGACAGATTAGTTTTTGATTATAAAATGTTCGCAAATCTGATTGTTTTAATCATCTAGAATAGTCAAATGTGACTATCTTTTGATCAAAATTTTCCCAAAATGCTGGCTGGGAAGTGATTTCTGTCGATGTGTATGTCTTTGTCGGCACACAAATTGTATTTGTCTTCGTAACAAGAGAATACGCAAGCGCTTCGGCTTCAAGACATGTGGACACGCTCGCCGTCCACATTTTCGTCATTGCTATAGTCGAATAGCAAAAGTGGTGGTTTTACGTGTCTGCTTTGCTGTTCCGTCGTTTGTCCGCACGTTTAGTCTTGGAACTTTCTATGTTTCCTCCTTCCGAAACGGCTGTTAAATCACGTTGGTGACCATCATAGATGTCGTCGTTAAACATGTCTCAATTTGATGAGAGAGCGACTCCATTGTACGCTGGAAGAGCATAACGTCACCCATCAATTTCTCCAACACAGTCTCCGTTGTCGTTGACACATCGTCGTTTTTCTGGAATTCATTCTGTTGATCTAACTCGCTGATTTAAGACATATCGACGACATTGCACATTTGAGATACGGCGTCTCTTTAACGTTTAATAAGTTCTACCTTATTACCCGACTTTTTCAAACCGTTTTTACGAAGCTCTCGCTTCAGCCGTACTATTGTTCACTGCCCCATACGACACACATATGAATTTCGCAATGATGTAACGTTATTCCGCACAAGTTCACACAAACATACCTTTAAGTGTAATAACATCGCAAACATATAATTAATGTAAGTAATTACTTTATCGATTGTTCAATTAACCGAACTATTTCATCTCTTCCCACTTCTGCAAATTATCAATGGATAGTGTTGTGGGCGAGTGTTGAGTTACCCTTTTCGACCTCTCCAAAATGTTGGATTTGAAGTCAAATTTCCTGTCCATCAAAACACACAGGAATTTTTTTACGCTTTCAGTAAATGGAACACTTTCTCCACCCAAGGAGACAGGTGCCACTGTTGTAGCTTGTATCTTCTGCTAGAAAGAACTACTTCTGTCTTATACGAATGTACGCCTCGCCTAGACCACTTTCGGTAACCCACTTCTCTGTCGCACTTTGAGCTTACTGAAGTATCTCTAAGAGTGCTGGGAGATTCTATCCCTACCGCAAAAGCCAAGTCATCAGTATATGCGACTAATTTCACACCAATACAGTAAAATATATTGTTAAAAGCCATATTCCGGAGTAGAGGAGACAGTACACCTCCTTGAGGTGCTGACCCATCTTTTATAGATTTACAGATCCCAAGCCTGCCATAATGCATCTTTTAGGTTATTTATTAACCGTTCTTACGTTAGTGTTGATGCCTTAAAACATCAGCCGCTTCACGATTGAATTCGGTTTTACATAATTGTAAGTACCTTCAATGCCCAGAAATGCTACCATTGTTAATTCTTTGACAATGAGAGCACACTCTAAATATGCGACTAAGTTGCGGAGGGCTGGTTCAGTGGACTTGCTGCTACTATATGTATGCTGTTGCAAAGACAGGCGATCTCTAGGGACCTTTGCCCTCTCTTGAATCTTTGTCATAAAGGATGACAGGTTAATAGGATGAAAATCTTTCGTCTCTGTGTGGTAAGGTTTTCCTACTCTTGCAATGAAAACGATGTACGACATGCTAATGCAAACAGTGCATATCTTCCTAAGCCAAGGTGCCAGTCTATCTGACACAGCTTGTATTTCAACCAGTGATACATCATAACGGTTTGGCGACATAAAGGAGTCGAAACTTTTCATCCAAGCATTTTCGGCACAATTTCCCAAATATTCCCCGACGAGTGCATATTAGTAACAACCCCCGGGAAACTACCCATGTTGTCCATTGGAGTTTCTGGGTATTGTGTATCAGCGAGTAGTTTTAGTGTTTCCTCACTAAACATTATCCATGCATTATCTAGGTTCTGAATATATCCCACCGTTATAAGCTTCGAGGAAGTGATCCTCTTCAGGATTTGTTCTGAGCCTTTCTTAGTTCGCACTAGTATTTGCTAAGCTCAGCCTGTAGTACCCATGTGATTTTTTCCCTGCTGAAGAGTTTTCTGCAGACGTCCCTTGGACCAACACGTTCTGGGGTCCACCATGGCGGTCGCCATGCTGACACAAGCGCATCATTCAGTGCCTTCGTGATTTGAAGGCGGCATCTTTAATGAGTAATCAGTAATGAGACTTATTTATTTCAAGGCTACCTACTAGGGAATCTTCAGTGCTTAGTGACGGAAGAAAAAAAACGTTTAGACATTTATCTCTTTGCAAAAATACAGGCTCTGTGTCTTCCATTACCCGTACTATTGAATTGTTCAAATCCAAGTATTCGTGTAGGCACTCCTTTAGTGTTAAGTTTAAAATGAATTGTTAAATGCAATAACCATAGTTCTGTGATATTAGTTTTTAATTTTTCGCTGCAATATTTTACATTTTATTTATTTTTATACCCTCCGCCATAGGATGGGGGTATACTAAATTCGTCATTCTGTTTCTAACTACTCGAAATATTCGTCTGAGACCCCATAAAGTATATATATTCTTGATCGTCGCGACATTTTATGTCGATCTAGCCATGTCCGTCCGTCCGTCCGTCTGTCTGTCGAAAGCACGCTAACTTTCGAAGGAGTAAATCTAGCCGCTTGAAATTTTGCACAAATACTTCTTATTAGTGTAGGTCGGTCGGGATTGTAAATGGGCCATATCGGTCCATGTTGTGATATAGCTGCCATATAAACCGATCTGGGGTCTTGACATCTTGAGCCTCTAGAGTGCGAAATTCTTATCCTATTGGAATGAAACTTTGCACGTCGTGTTTTGTTATAATATCCAAAACTGTGCCAAGTATGGTTTAAATCGATCCATAACCTGATATAGCTGCCATATAAACAGATGTTGTGTCTTGACTTTTTGAGCCTCTAGAGTGCGCAATTCTTATCCGATTTGAATTAAATTGTGCACCACGTGTTTTATTATTATATCCACCAACTGTGGCAAGTATGGTTCAAATCGGTCCATAACCTGATATAGCTGCCATATAAACCGATGTTGTGTCTTGACTTCTTGAGCCTCTATAGTGCACAATTCTTATCCGATTGGAATAAAATTTTGCACCACGTGTTTTGTTATGATATCCAACAACTGCGCCAAGTATGGTTCAAATCGGTCCATAACCTGATATAGCTGCCATATAAACCGATCATAGGTCTGATTTCTTAAGCCTCTAGAGGGCGCAATTCTTATCCGATTTAAATTTTTGCACTAGTATTTTGTTATGATACCCAACAACTGTGCCAAGTATGGTTCAAATGGGTTCATAACCTGATATAGCTGTCATATAAACAGATCTGGGGGCTTGACTTCTTGAGCTGCTAGAGGGCGCAATTCTTATCCGATTTGGCTGAAATTTTGCATGACGTATTTTATTTTAACTTTCAACAATTGTGTCAAATGAGGTTCAAATCGGTTTATAACCTGATATAGCTGCCATATAAACCGATCTGGGATCTTGACTTCTTGAGCCTCTAGAGGTCGCAACTATTATCCGATTTGCCTGAAATTTTGTACGACGGATTCTCTCATGACCATCAACATACGTGTTTATTATGTGTTTATATTTATTATGAATCGGTCTATAGCCTGATACAGCTCCGATATAAATCGATCTCTCTATTTCACTTCTTGAGCCCCCAAAGGGAGCAATTCTTATTCGAATTGGATGACATTTTACACAGGTCTCCAAAATATATTTTAATTGTGGTCCAAACCGGGCCATATCTTGATATCGCTCTAATAGCAGAGCAAATCTTTTCTTATACCCTTTTTTGCCTAAGAAGAGATACCTTACCTGTTTTATTTATTATAAATGTGCCGTGATGTCCAGTTTTTTAATATATTAGGAGAATAAGGCAAATGTAAACATATGTAAGTAAAAACTATAAACGTAACATAACAGAACAAAATATTTTAAATGCGTCTCTTGTTAATAGATTTCACTAAATAAACTCATGAAAAAGTCGGAAAAAAGGCAACGAAACGTCTAGAAAAGGATGAAATTAATTTGAGTTTTTATATTTTGAAACATTTTGACCCTAACAACCTGCAAGAATCACGTAAGAGATTATCGGTCAACAGTGGTCACCAACAAAAATAGTAGGAACCATTTTTTGTTAAGTGTTATAACGAATTGTGAAAATAGAAATGTCAAAGAATTACAAAAGAACCACAACAAAAAGTACTCAAAAATAAAATACCGATATCCGAAGGTAATATTTACCAACCCGGCTTAATTTTAAACCTAGAAAAACTCATATTGGGTTGGCCAAAAAGTAATTGCGGATTTTTTAAAAGAAAGTAAATGCATTTTTAATAAAACTTAGAATGAACTTTTATCACATATACTTTTTTTACACTTTTTTTCTACAGCAAGCTAAAAGTAACAGCTGATAACTGACAGAAGATAGAATGCAATTACAGAGTCACGAGCTGTGAAAAATTTATTTGTATATGTATATATATACCTCTCATTTCGGTGATTATTTTATTTGAATTCCCCGCATTTTCATGGAAGGACCGCCCGTCTTTTATATATGAAATAATTTACCAATTTGAGAATCTCTTTCAAGAGCCCGAAAATCGCGAAGAATAATTTTCCTTTTCCCCTTTAATTGGCTGTTATAAATTCCTTATATACCCCGAAATAAATCATCACACCAAGGCAAATATCTTGTTTGCACATGGAGAAAATTTACATTTGCGCAGGATATACTCGAGCCAAATTTGGCATAAATCAGTATTTTGATATTGCAATTCACAAATTAGAGGAAAGACCCACTTTTCGACTTTTATTCAAATGTTCTACACAACACACTCTACCGGATAGGTGATAAAATCATAAATGTGTGCACATTAGGTAGCGATTGTCGCGCAGGGTATAAAACATTTTATATTATTAACAAGTAAAAGCGTGCTAAGTTCGGCCGGGCCGAATCTTATATACCCTCCACCATGGATCGCATTTGTCGAGTTACAATTAAATTATATGTTGGAGACCTGTATAAAATGTCAGCCAATTCGAATAAGAATTGCGCCCTTTGTGGGTTCAAGAAGTAAAATAGAGAGATTGATTGATATGGGAGCTGTATCGGGCTATAGACCTATTCAGACCATAATAAACACGTATGTTGATGGTCATAAAAGAATCCGTCGTACAAAATTTCAGGCAAATCGGATAATAATTGCGACCTCTAGAGGCTCAAGAAGTTATGATCCCAGATCGGTTAATATGGCAGCTATATCAGGTTATGAACCGACTTGTACTTTATATGACATAGTTGTTGAAAGTAACAATAAAAAACGTCTTGCGAAATTTCAGCCAAATCGGATAGGAATTGCGCCCTCTAGAGGCTCAAGAAGTCAAGTCCCCAGATCTGTTTATATGACAGCTATATCAGGTTTTGAACCGATTTGAACCATATTTGGCACAGTTGTTGGATATCGTAACAAAACACGTGGTGCAAAATTTCATTCCAATCGGATAAGAATTGCGCACTCTAGAGGCTCAAGAAATCAAGACCCCAGATCGGTTTATATGGCAGCTTTATCAAAACATGGACCGATATGGCCCATTTACAATACCAACCGACCTACACTAATAAGCGGCTAGCTTTACTCCTTCGGAAGTTAGCGTGCTTTCGACAGACAGACGGACGGACATGGCTAGATCGACATAAAATTTCACGACGATCAAGAATATATATACTTTATGGGGTCTCAGACGAATATTTCGAGTAGTTACAATCAGAATGACGAAATTAGTATACCCCCCATCTTATGGTGGAGGGTATAAAAAGGACAAAAAATTAAGATTTTTGATGAGAAATTTTGTAAAAGCATAAATATCGTAAAAATTAAATTTTTGTGAAAACGAAAATCCAAATTGAAAGAGAAAAAAGAAACGAATAAAGATATCTTAGTAATTATTTTTGAATTTAGCAGATAAAATTGTCTTAAAAAAGCTAAAAATAAATTCTGCCCGATTTGTTTTTACAAAAATCACCAAAATACTCCATTCGAGCAAAGATTATTGCAAAATCCACATTTTTTAGTAAATTTGCTGTGGAGGCTACAAATGTTGGAAGGTGCAAAATACTTTTTGCGTGGGCTTAGAGGACATATGGAGTAAAAAAAGCATGTGCCGAATTGTCGGATCTGGGCTTTGGAAACTTTGGAAAAAGAATAGTCTATTTTGAAATAAATATAGCACCCATTTTAGTTGACATATCTTGTTGAAGTTTATTTAATTTTTATTTTAAAAAGCATCTACTATATATCCTCTTCACAAACGGAAAAGAAAAAAAAAAATAAGTTAAAATTAAAGCTCTAATCATTTAAAATTTCATAGAGATGTCTGTACCTGTTCTCACACAGCATATTTTTTATAAGTATTTTTTTGATTTCCTCCCACTGTTCGGCGTGCTGCATAGCGACACCTCTTGGTAGAGAAGTTTTAACATGGCAGGAGCATTAGGAAGGAGATAACCACAGCCGAAAATTTTGTTGATGTTCACGCCGGGATTCGAACCCAGGCGTTCGGCGTCATATGCGGCCATGGCAACTTTTTTTGTCACCGTGCCCTCCTATTCCCTATATATATATATATATAAATATAGATTAATATATATATTATTATATACTAATAATTATCTTCGTATTTTGCGAATACGTTGCAATGGTCGGAATTCGAATTTAAATGTATCACTTGAAGTATGCCACTATACACCCAACGTACTTGCTAAATCGTGGTATTTATTTCATTCAGAGACAGTTACGATGATGACCTGATGGAAAAAATTTGCGGTTCAGTTTACACTGCAACGAAAAGAATCGTCTCATCGCTATATCCTTCGAATTTCAAGTGACGAAGGAGTCTACTAAAGGGGAAGCAGTACCATAATTTTTCTGCCATCTTGTATCGTAACATTGGTCAGGAAATGTTGCTCGCATTGTTGATGTTCTATGGATTGGTCATATTTTCCTTCAACGGAATCTAGCTTTCAAAGCATCTTGACATTTTTGTAAAAATAACCCATCCAAGAAATGTTTTTTGCAAAGTTGGTAAACTATCTCCAAGATTAATTTGAAAAGAGAAAAATGACTCGGTACCAATTAGTAAATCTAAACTTCTGCAACTCTGGATCAGCAAGGTCAATGTTCTGGGGCAAATTAAACTCTGTGATAGGAATATTTTCATCAGGATGATAACCAGAAATCTTGTAAGCTATTAACAATTCTAGAGACAGTTCAAAGTTGTTTAATCGACTGTATTGATTTCCTCAAATTAAGGGAGTTCAGAGAATCCAGATGGGGCTCTTCCCATATGGAACTTTTCCTTGCTGTGACGAATAAGTACCAACGCAATTGCCTCAGACTTGTGTTGAAAAGTACTATATCCTGAAGCAGATGACGAAGTAGGTTGATTTTCTTGCTTATGTAGAAGCGAGTGATGCCGTTATTTACTAAACAGAATGCGATTTTACATTCTTGGCAAGCAATGCGTGCAGCTTTGAATTTCGATTATTGTATTAGTAATTGGATGACTGTGCGGATTTGAGAATCTCTTACATGGCGCATCAAGTTGTTGACAACATTTGTCTAACAATGCCACATTCGTGGCATTCCTGTTTCGTAGCTGGGTCAATTTAGCTCATCGCCTTATGTATGATGAACGATAATCGATTGAGAGTTTTAGGATAGTTTTCGTCTGTGACTTGAAGTGCCATGATATTTGGTATTTCTCCACCACAGAACCACGAAGGCAAGTGGGTTAACGATAGCAAGAGCTAAACGAATTTACGAAGTGTGGCGTAAAGGGATTGATTATTCGCCAATTGTTGCAGACATGGAGATTACTCTCATTAACTTTATAATAATAATACATTTTTAAAGTAAGCACGAGATGTAAGGTAAATTGATTATGCAATTGACACATTAATACTTGTAGTTTTACAAAAAGAACTCAGTTTTACAACTGCAGTTTTACAATAAGAACAGAACCGATTTTAACATACATTGTCACAACCTGGAGGAGGCCTAGGCAAGTCCTCAAGAATAACAGATGAAAGCCCATAGATTATACAACTCCAATTATTGCTAGGTATGCTGCTGTCCTTAGCGACATTAGCAAAGACTCTTGGACCCATTTTGTTATTGTTCGCCTTAGTTATTTTGGCCTTGAGCAGCCTTTTAGCTGAATGCGGTACCGTTTCCGAATCAGGACGTCTTGCTTTTGGGATTGCCTGTGCAGCGAATTTCCGAGCCCAAAGATAAAATGGGTGCAGCCTTGTTAACCAGCCGTCTGTAGGCTAGAGGAGCGTGGCGCAGCCGTTGCACCGAGGGGTCGAGTTCTCAGTAGCAGACAACATTCTACGGCCTGTCGGGGACATTGTGTCAAGGATAAGACAGGCGTGGTCACGGCAATTTGTCCAGCTACAATGTCGCGAGGCATAAGATGTAGCATTAAATACAGTGCATTAAATGGTGTCGTCCTCAGTTCGGCTATGTAATGATCAGAAAGTGGACTACTATTGCGCAGTTAAGTAGACTACAACAACATATAGCATTATAGATCTAACAACTGCAGCATATATTCAGTGCGTGAAACACGGTTTAAACCTTCAACTTATGCCAATGGCATTAGCAAGTCTTTCAGGGCCTTCGTAGGCTCAAAAAATGTTCGCGATTATCCCAACTTTCTGTAATTATCCCGACCCCCAACTTTTCGTCCATAAATATGGGATAATCTCAACTTTTGAGCCAACACAAATATCGTACAATTTGAAAGGAAAAATATGAGGTATTTACTTTTCTGCAATCAAATTTGTATATTCGAAGCACTTCAGTCACATCCGTTTATCAATCCGTGGGCCCTATTAATGCGGCTTTAGACCTGGTAAATCCACTCAAGACTAAAAATTCACACTGCGCCAAATCCTGAAAAAAACCCGAGAGGGACAAATCAACACCTACCATCTCTTTGTTGACTACAAAGCCGCTTTCGATACCCCTATACGTTCAAAGGTATTTCAAGCCATGTCTGAATTTCGTATCCCTGCAAAATTAATAAGACAGTGCAGGATGACATATGCTGATACACGTTCCTCAGTAAGAATAGAAAAGAATCTCTCCGAACCATTTAATACCAAACGAGGTTTCAGACAAGGAGACAGCCTATCGTGTGATCTCTATAATATCCTGCGGGAGAAGATTATATGTGAATAGATGTGGCACACTACTGACGAGAGAAAACATGCTACTTGCCTATGCCGACGACATCGATATCATGGGTCGGTCACCGGAAGTAGTAGCTGCAGCCTTGGAAAGAATCGAAAGAGAGTTCGTGAACGTGGATCAGTCAGTAAATGGAGATAAGACGACATGGATGGTTTCAACTCCTAAAACGCCTTGTACAATCGATCAGATAAAGAAAATGGAGAAAGTTGGGAACCAAAACTTTGAGATAGTCGGCAAGACCTTAATCGAAATGAGTGACACCAATTTTGATATAAAACGGAGAAAAATACTGGCAAACAGTTAAGTTAAGTTAACAATGACACCTCTCGACCGGCGAAGATTACAGTATACAAGACACTGGTGCTACCCGTGTTGTTATATGGTTCTGAGGCATGGGTACTTGTGAAAGCAGATGAGGGAGTGCCTGAAGTGTTTGAGAGAAAGATTTTCATAAAATATATGGACCAGTTTGCGTTTACAGAGAATATAGGCGTCGTATGAAGGAGCTGTATGACGACGATAGCATAATTACTCGTATCAAAATACAATGGCTGCGTTGGCTAGGTCATGTTGTCAGAATGGATAAAGAAGCTCCAGCAAAGAAGTCTCTTGTCCGGGCGACCAAAAGCCCGATTGAAAGACCAAGCGGTGGGAAACACCTCGAAACTTAGTGTCAGAGATCATAAAATGAGCGCAGAAGATCGAGTCGCTTGAAACTCTATTTTACGTTCGTATAATGGAACAAATGTTCTGTCATAGCCAATTAAAGTAAAGTAAGTGTCTGTCTATTTGCTCTAAGCACATTTTTATCATCCCAAATAATGCTGCCGGACTAAACCTGCCTTTTGGTCCCATTATATTTAGGCAAATCATTCCCCTTAAAAATCAGTTCCAACTTTCGGTTTGGTTCCCTTGTAAACCGATCTACCGGTGCAAAGAACGGGTAGAGATATTTCTATTTAAATAAAGATTAATCAATTAAAATATATTTTTTTTACCAAAAATGCAAAAAATACACTTTTTTCACATTATTTGACTTCCAAGCTTAAATGGAAGATGTTGAAACGTTATGCTGCAAAGTCATTGCAAATTGTGTCACGAATAGCAATCATGCATGAAAGTAATATTGAATCAGAAATGTATTCGTAAATTGCTAAATATGAAGCCAATCTCGGGCAAAATTTCAACAAATAAATGTTAAAACTCGTATATCCCCAAAACCAGTGGAGATATTGTACACCTTAAGCGGTATTTGTAGGGATTTTTAAGCACAATCCAGCAAAAAAAAATCGAAATGAGACCACAAATGAATGACTTCGCAGCCCGAACAATTTTTCGAAATACTATTTTAGGAGCCTGCCAAAGGGCGCCCGGACAACCTAGGACGTTAAAATTTTGCACATTATCTCGCTAACACCTCAGCTCTAGCCATTTAAAAATTAAAGAGATATCTACCCCTTCTCACACGGTCATATTTTTTACTAGTTTTTTCCATTTTCTCCCACTCTGTGGCGCGTCATTGGCGAACAGGGCATCCTTTCACTTCTACAATTTGTTCTTATAAAAGCCCTGTTCAAAGAGGACGTCAAAAATGCCTTCAAAAACACTGCTGAAAACAGGCCTCTTTTTCTTCATTCTAGAATGTCTTAAATTACAAAAAAAGATCGGTTTTTTGTTTTTTTTTCTTTGATTTATTTTGCACTTAAATGTTGTTGTTTTTTATTAAACTCTTATTTTTCACCATTTTTTAATATAAGTGCTACATTTACCTTTTGCCACCGGTGGGGTTTGGGATTTCTCGTTTGCTTGATAGATGTGCTAAAGGTAAACAAATGTAACTTGCGAATGTTCACATCCGCTGAATCAGTCAGGTTCTCAAAGAAATGAGTACCTAAGGTAGAACTCCTTCTAACTGGTAGTGCGGGACACACACACACAGAAGGTGTTCTATAGTTTCTTCTTATTCGATGTCCTCACAACTTCTGCAAAGGTCCTTGCTGCCAAACTTTATTCTGTAACCATGTTTTCCGATTAGACAGTGACAGCAAGTCAAGATTAGGCCACACAGTTTTGGAATGCTCACAGCCCCCTCTTTGTGACCATTTATCATTCGTTGTCCTTCGAGCCTGGTCCTGAAAACTTAGCTTACATGTCGCTGGAGGCATACCCACAGATTCCAGTGTCCCTGGAATGTGTAGGGTTTCTAGTCTCGCAAGCTCATCCGCTTTACAATTCCCTGTGGCCCAGCACCCAGAACTGGTGAATTTTGAACTATTCAGCCATCTCGTTGAGGGATCTGCGACAGTCGAGGGCGGTTTTTGTGTTCGTTGTGTTATCCTTGATACAATATCCGATGTTTCAGGCAGTGTGGATTACACCCCACCTGAGCCGCTTTTTGATAAAAGTTACTGCACCACTATTCCTGATAGAACCGATTAAAACTACGATATCCCTGGTAACAGAAATTACATAGACTTCTATATGGATGGTTCCAAATTAAACGACCAGGTGGGCTTTGGGGTGTTCTCGTAAGATCTAGAACAGGTCATATCGACAAGTTTACCCGACCACAGCAGTGTGTATCAGGCAGAGATCCTTGCAGTTAAGGAAGTGGTGGAATGGCTAACTTATTATGTCATTACGTCGATTGGCATAAACATCTTCTCAGACAGACGAATTTCTGAACACAAAAACCGCCCTCGACTGTCGGAGATCTCTCAACGAGATGGCTGAACAGTTCAAAATTCACCTGTTCTGGGTGCCGGGCCACAGAGATATCCCAGGGAATTGTAAAGCAGACGAGCTTGCGACAGATCACTGTCTAATAGGAAAACATGCTGACATAATGAAGGTTGCTAGCAAAGACTTTTGCAGAAGTTGTGAGGAAATCGAAGAAGAAGAGATTTTAGAACACCTTCTGTGTGTGTGTCCCGCACTGGCAGTTAGAAGGAGTTCCACTTTAGGTTCTCATGTCTTTGAAAACCTGTCTTATTTAGCGGATGTGAACATTCGCAAGTTCTTGAGCTTTTTGAAGCGATCTGGATGGTTCAACGGTAGTAACTAGAAGGCATCTTCCTTCTTCTGTTCCTGTGGTATTACAATGGACGAAAACGTTTTAGTGCGTGTGATGGCAGAATGCCACTTAAACCTAACCTAACCAATAATAGCCGCAGTGGTGGTGTAGGGTAAGAAACAAACTAAAGAGACAAATGTTTTACAGCTCATTCATTTAGCCATATTCTCAGAAGTCGTCATGGAATGACAAGTGGCATTTTCATAGGCTGACAAATCTTTGAGGCCTTATATAGGGGCCCTATGGGTACATATATGGGTATAGCTCCCACATAAAATGGACTTTATGAGTCTTTAGAAGCCTTAATTTTTATCAGATTTGATTGAAATTTGGTATGCTAAATGTTTTTTTATTTGGTTTTTATTGGTCACACCGAACACCATCCAGATAGGTCCAAAAATAGATATAGCCTCCATATAAACCGATCACCTGAGTTGGCTACTGAGCTCATAGACGTCTCAATGTTGATGCGATTTGGCAGAAATTTGGAACATATTGAACTTTTATACGCTCCACCCTTCACACCAAATCCCACCTACATAGTAGTCGACACTTTTTAAACTCAAATAACTAAGAATTTATAAAATTTTCTATAAAAGACAGGTCAATAAACGTCAATAATATCCTCGACTCTCCTTGTGAATAAAAATATTTGACATAACAGATTAACTCAAAAATTCGCTTTTGGTGAGTATCCATCAAAAAGAGCGCATGTGTCTTTTCTTAAGGAAAAACTTAGTAGGTGGTTCGACTTTCTAAGTTAAGAAAGCATAGAAAAATTTTCAATTTTAAAACACACATAGTTTTTTATGGTAAAATAATTAAAAAATAATAATTTTTAAAATAATAACTTTATATGGAACAAAAGTTTTCTTGGAATATTTATTTTCGACAATTAAAGAGCTTTTAGTGAAATACCATGCTAACAGTTTAACAATTTAAGTGCCTTTATCGAAATCCCCTATGATCTTTATTGGTCTACGAATTAAGGTTTAGATGTGAGGTGTACTCCATTCTTAAAATACTTCATGACTTGGATGACGCCTTAAGATTCTATAATCAATTAAATTTTCCAGTAATCGGCATTTAAGTGTCGGGGGGAAAATGGTTGTTCTGCGCCCTTCAGAATTACTACACACAAAGAATTATATGTGCAAAAATATTTTGCTGTTTTTCATCTAAATGTGACCAGTAATTGAACAATAATTAAAGGACAAAATGTTCACTAACCAATTCTCGGTTTCAACTTCATCCAAAGTACCGTTATTCTAAATTTCTGTGAAAGTTAAAAATTTCCATAGAAGATATTTATATGTGCATTAGAACAAATTGAAGTTATAGAAGCTAAAAAGCCAACAATTTCCAATTTTTTGTTGATAATATAGCAAATGGTAGGACGGACCTTCGACATGCTTCTTCAATTTGGCCTAGATCGGTCCAGATTTGAATATAGCTGCCATATGGAAGGATCTCTCGATTTAACTTGGCCCAAAATGGTATAGATTTGGGTGTAGTTGCCATACAGACCGACGCACTTAGTCCTAAAAAAATATCAGCATCGTGCTCTTCTCTCAAATTCCATTAATTGGAGCCCAATTGCCATAGGTTTAAGGGGAGTTTATGGGGTGAATCGACCCCAAAGACTTGTCCTCAAATTGGATATCAAATTAGTTTTCTAATATCAAATACCTTTTCTCTATTGCCATAGTAGGCAAACTTGGCCGGTTTGAAGGGAGATTAGGGGCGGCACGATTTTGTTTGAGCATTTTGAAGGTAGCGATCAAGACATTCAGGGCAAGGGGTCTCGTTGAGATCCGCACCAATTATTTTTTTTTGTATTGGTTATCTACACTCACAATCATATTTCAAAGCTACCACTATCACATTTTTAAAGATCCGCAGTTCCTCTTATGTCTATCCCAATTTGAGGGTAAAAAGTGTACTCTACTACCAAAAATCATTTATTACTGTCCTATTCTATCCTGATCGTCCTTCATATATTATTTTTAATTTTTTTTGTTTGGGTCGGATGGGAGGAGGGAGATTGGCCTCTGACACGTCCTTTCATTTGAGTATGATATGACCCTGATACTTGAATCCTTATATCAACATAAGAATCAAACTCTACTGTTATAGATATTTGTTTTAATTCACATATTACCCCCATCAAACTACACGTCTAGTGAGTTTTGGGGTGGGGCGTCCCCCAGGTTATTTGACCCCAAAATTGCAAACCACTTCCTTGTTTTTGGGGAATCATAAGTTGACATTTCGCTTAAATCGGTACTCGCATCTCCGAGATCTGGCGTTTTTGAAAATTGGGATATGGGGGAGGGTCCGCCCCCCTTCGGATATAAATAAATGTAGTACCCTATTTTCACCGGGTCCCCAAACTCTACCATCTGTGAAAATTTCATGAAAATCGGTACTGCCATTTTTGAGTCCATGCGGAACAGACAAAAAACTAACAAATAAACAAACAAAGCGCAAAAATTTAATTTTTATATAATAGACTAACTGGACAGGCCCCACTCCGCTGAGCCTTCTTTCAGTCTCTTACTTGATCTGAGCTCCATACTGGCACGGTCAAGAAAAAAGTCACGTTTGGGTTTGTTAGTATGGCCTTTCAGATTTTTCGTCCCAATGTGGTTATCATATTGGTGCTCTACTTCCAAATTTCTTTCATTTGAGGATTATATTGCATTGGTCGGTAATTATGTCCCGTATGGGGCTCTTTTTGGGGGTGAGGTGTACCCCCATGTATCAGGTTCGTGCTATAGTGTCAAATACCTTTCATTTGTGCCTAGATCTGGCGTTTTTGAATAACAGGGTAAGAGGAGAGTCCGCCCATTAAAGTTTGGATGTTAGATCTACTTCATTCCCTTGGTTTTGCTGGTGGATTGGATCAGATTCAGCTACATTTTGCTATTGTCGGTACATATGTGTGGTTTAGTGGTTCAGTCGTCCCTGAAATACTTGGCCATAAAACAGATATCAGTTTTGAGCCCCATTATGTCATAATCCATAAATTTGTCCAGGTTGAGGTGTATATAGGATGGGGCGGCCGGCCACTCACTCACTTATCCCTGAAAAAATGTCAGCTTCGTGCTCCACTGTTAATTTTCTTTTATTTGAGCCACAATTGCAATTGGTTCAGGGGGATGAGACTACCCCCCAACCACTTGGTGTCAAAATTGAAATATCAAATATCAAATTCGTTATCTACTATCAAATACCTATTATTTGAGGGAGTTTAGGGGGCGGTTCCTGAAATAATATCAGCATCGTGCTAGATCAAGATTTTGTTTGATTTGTCAGCATCGTGCTCCACTGTTAAATTCCTTTTATTTGAGTCACAATTGCAATTGGTTAAGGGGGAGTTTATTGAATGAGACTCCCCCAAACACTTGGTCTCAAAATTGGATTTCAAATTCGTTTTCTACTATCAAATACCATACCTATTATTGAGCCCCTTAATGCCATAGTGCGCAAACATGGTCGGTTTGAAGGGTGCTTAGGGGGCGGTCCCTGAAAAAATATCAGCATCGTGCTAGAACAAGATTTTGCTTGAGCCCCGTAATGTCAAGCATTTTGAAGGTGGCGATCGCTACAGGTCTCGTTCAGATCCAAACTAATAAATTTTTTTGTATTGGTTATCCACATTCAAAATCATATTTTTAAACTACCACTTGGGGTAGCACATTTGTAAAGATCCGCAAGTTCTCCTGTGTCCATCTCAATTTGATGTCCATCTCTTTTATTGCTGTGCTATTCTATCCATAACAGTTCATGGTGTATACAATAGGACAGCAATGTGTATAGGGCAAGAGTAGCCTTTCTTGGCCTTTCCAAAATGTTGGACTTGATGTTAAATTTCCTGTCCAGCAAAACACCTAGCTATTTTGCGCTTTCTGTAAACGGAACATTCTCTCCACCCAAAGAGACAGGTTCCACTGTAGGTAACTTGTATCTCCTGCTGAAAAGAACTACTTCTGTCTTGCACGGATTTATACCCAGACCACTTTCGGTAGCCCACATTGCTGTTGTACGTAGAGCCACGCCACGTGGCAATTGCCACGTCATCAACATATACGGCCACTTTTACGCCGTTTTCTTACAGAGACAATAATATATTGTTAATTGTTATATTCCAAGGTAAGGGAGACAGTACACCTCCTTGAGGAGTTCCTCTGCTGACCCATTTTTTTAGATCCACAGGAGATCTCCAGGGATCTTTGTCCTAGGATATGTTTCTATCAACCTCTCAAGAGTCTTCAGCATATACGATGACAGAAAAATAGGACGAATATCTTTTGCCTTCGTGTGGTAGGGTTTTCCTGCTTTCGGAAGGTACAGGTATATATGACTTTCTGATACAAGCAGAGTATATCTCCCTAAGCCGGGGAACCAGTCTATCAGACACAGCTTGTAATTAAACCGTTGATACATCGTCAGAGCCTGGCGACTTAAAGAAGTTGAAACTTCTTATCGCCCAAAGGTTTTTCGGCTCAGACTCAATTTCCCCAAAGGTCTCCGACGAATGCATATCAGTGACACACTCTTCTGGCGCCGTGTTGTTCGTTGGAGAATTTCTCGGGAAATGTGTATCAACGAGTAATTCTAGTGTTTCTTCACTAGACGTTGTAAATACATTATTTGACTTCTGAATATACCCAACCGAAATAGTTTCCACTTCCTTCAAGAAGGGATAGTGATGCAGAATTTGTGCCGAAATGTATCCAAATCCGCCTTTTTTCTTTTAGCTTTGAAGAAAATACTGAAGTAGTGGTATTTTCTCCGAGGCTAAAACTAATATATAACGATGATTAGAGAAAATGTGGTCATCCAACACTTCCCAGTCGCATATTCTTCCACTTATATTTTCTGATAAAAAGGTAATATCTAGTACCTCCTGCATGTTCCTGGTAATAAAGGTCGGTTTATCCCCTTTATTACAATTCACCAGATTGCAACATATAAAATATTGGGTTGCCCAAAAAGTAATTGCGGATTTTTCATATGGTCGGCGTTGACAAAATTTTTTCACAGCTTGTGACTCTGTAATTGCATTCTTTCTTCTAACAGTTATCAGCTGTTACCTTTAGCTTGCTTTAGAAAAAGTGTAAAAAAGTATATTTGATTAAAGTTGATCCTAAGTTTTATTAAAAATGCATTTACTCTCTTTTAAAAAATCCGCAATTACTTTTTGGGCAACCCAATATATTCAATAAGCAGCTCACCACCTTCGTTGACATCCGAACTTCCCCATATCTGGTAATTTGCATTAGCATCACTTCCTTTTCTTCCCTACAGAAGCGGCTTCAGCCAGCGACTTAAGGAGGTGGCATCTGAATCGTGTGCCATATATAGGGAAGCCAGCCAGTAATGCGACTTGTTTATTTCAAAGCTGGCTACTACTAAATCTTTAGAGCTTAGCGACGGAAGGAGAAAAACATTTAGACTACTCTTTGGAAGAATACAGACTCTGTGTCTCCCATTTCCCGTACCCGTGAGAAGTTCAAATCCCGGAATTATTAGTCCACGAAATATTCCTCCACACACCCATGGTTCCTGGATAAGCACCACGCCAATTCCCCCTGCCATCAGGAGGACCTTTAGTGCCGCCGAAGCGGCCTTACAATGCTAGAGATTTATGTGTAGAAACCGGACCATAGTCAGGACTCAGAACTTCCACTACTGTTGTGTTTGTCTCGTCTTCTGGCTCCACCCAGCATTCATCCTCACAAGATTCGTTAGAACTTGTCATGATGGGATTCCGTACGCATCCAGGGGCAGGCGAGAAAGCTGTGGAACCACTCTTCCTCAGGACACTGGACACTTGCGGTGTGGACGATTTCTCCTTAGAAGCTTCACTAACTGCTGATGTCTAAGTACTTTCTGAGTTCAGTGCTTTCCCGCTGTCACTTTGAGCCCAGCACTACTTTGTGGCCCACTCACACAGGGCTTGGTGGGTCCCGTTTCGATGCCACCCCCTCCTGTCTCGATTGTGACAGGGGGATTTTCAGTCTCCTGCAACCCGCCAGACTTTAGTGATGTGGTCAATAATTCCTCAGGCACGTGTTCAGCAATAACTGCTGAGTTATCTCCTGATTCCCCAACCCCACCGCTTCAATAGACATTCAGTTTCAACTTGTTGAATCCGTAGAATAGAACCACTTCAGACTTGTTGAGGTCTGTGAGACAGCCGGAGTTTAGAACGAATACTGCATGTCTCCGGTCACCATCAGCCTCATTCAATCTACCAATCTTCCAGTCGGTGGTTGAAAGATTGGGATTACATTCCCTTAATCTTCCAAGTATCGATTCAGGATCTGAAGAAATCCTTGGTATCCAAGCCATTGGTCGAGAAAGAATATCTTCTTTCTTGACTAAATCTAGTGCTGTACCTGGCCAGATCTCACAACGCACAACGATATATTTCAAACGAGCGTTGATCGCCGAAGCCAATTAGTCCGTATCGGCCTCGATAACAGCCTGCATCGTCACAAACTGGAGGAGACCCGGAAATTCCGCAAGGTCATCGGAGTATACTGATGACAGTCCATTGATTATCCCACTCCAATTATTCCTAGGTATGCAGCCATGTTCTTCTCCTTTGTCGACAACTGCCATCGCCAAACTGTCCCTAGCGACATTAGCAAAGGTTCTTGGACCCATCTTACTGTTGTTCGTCCTAGTTCTTTTAGGCATAGGATGCCCTGGAAGTGACCGCAGTCTTTTGGCTGACTGCGGTGCAGTTTCCGAATCTAGACGTGCAGTCTTTGGCGCAGCTTGCGCAGCGAATTCCCGAGCCCAATTTAGGGATTCTCTCTTCCTATCAGTGAGAGCCTTAGGATCATTGGCACCAAGCCTCTTAATAAACCTGAAAGCCATGCGTTTTCTATTATTCCAGCCTCTTAAAGAGCGTGTTGGTTTGCCGGGGAAGGCCGGTGGCCTAGGCAAATTGTAGGCATGCGAAGAAGGAATAGGTTCGACCTTGTCCTTTAGACTCGAACCAGGTGTCTTCGTCGAAAGCCCTTGCTGACTAGTCGTCTGTCGGCTAGTGGAGTCTGGAGCAGCCGCCCCACTAGTCGAGGTTTCAGTAGCAGACAACATGCTACGTCCTGAGACCACCAGCGCAGCTATTGGGTCTAAAGAGTCCATTCTAAGCTTACCCCCGGGCTTTAGATCCGCCGCATCACTGAAAACAGACGCAGATCATCAACCGCCTAATGAATGCCTCTATCGCAGCTATCCTTGAGTGACTTAAATTTTTCTTCCAAAAATAATGACCTATTACGAGTTACAGGAAAATTCTTGCGGAGTGAAATAACAATACGTCCGCTCCACTCAACGGTTCATACAAGAATGTCAATATTTTGCTATCATTTCCAAAAATGTGCCAATTTGGTTAAAACTTTGCACATGTCGTTTTGGTATGACTTCTAACAAGTAGCTAATATGGTTTAACAACCTGATATAGCTGAAATATAAACCGATTTTGCCATTAGATTTCTTGAGCTTCTAGAGGGCTCAATTCTTATCCGATTTGGCTGAAATTTCACATATGTATATAGTTGAAGGATGATTTCTAGTTCAGTTTCTGCCTTCATTGCGAACGGTCGTGTGTAAAGATTCATTAGAACAAAACATTTAAATATTTACGAATTAAATATAAAATTATCAATTCAATTATAATGTCAAGTTGTGGTAAATTAGAGGAGTGTGAGAATGGGTACAATGCAAGAAATAATCTGTGGTCAATGTGATGTGGCAATTAAAAGTAAATTCATGAAATGCTGTGTGTGTACTTCATCTTTTCACTTCTCACCATGTTGCTCAATCCAACAATCAAGTTACAACGGTATGAGTGCTGAAAAAAAAGCTGTTTGGAAATGCCACAAATGCAGAGACCGAAGAAACTCTTCGTATCATATTACTGTCTCTGATTCTCCCAACCAAAAGCAAAAACGAAATGTAGACGAAGATGATGACGTTTTTGAAGACAACAACAGAAGGTTCAAAGATCAAGTATCGAAAATCGATGTTTAACAACAGTCCAATAATACACAAAATCAGAAATATCACAAATAAATAACGCCATACAAGTAATAATGCAAAACATGTCCCAAATGTCTACACAACTAATGTCAATAAACTCCCAATTGCAAAACCAACAATCCACCTTAACACAAATAAATGATAATGTCTCAAATCTTACTAACCAAGTGAGTGAGTTACAAAAACAAAATCAAGAAAAAAAGAGATAAAAATAAATGAAGTGGAGCATAAAATAAACCGGCAAGAGCAAAAAATTATAGAAAGAAATATAGAAATAAACAATATAAATGATCCCAATATGAGTGCAGCCGATGTGTTAGAAAAAGTAGCAACAAACCTTAATGTGCAACTCTCAGAAGCTGACGTTGATAATGCATATCACATTAAAACCAAATACAAAGTGGTCGTAGAACTAACATCTTTCCGAAAGAAGAGAGAAATAATGGGCAGAATAGAGAGACACAGAATAGAAGCTACAGGCATAAACAGATATGATGGAATGGAGAAGCATAAGTATGTGTATATTAACGACCAGCTGACAGCACATGAACGTCATCTGCTGTGGCTGACCAAAACAAGAGCAAAAGATGCCAATTGGAAATTTGTATGGGTGCGAAATGGGGAAATATGCGTGCGGAAAATTGAAAAATCTCCTATCATCTATATAAATACCGAAAGTAATATAGACCTAATCTGTTAAATGAATACAGAGTAGAATATAAATATAAATTTAAAGCGTATAAACAGAGAAAGCTAATATTCAAAAAGAAAATAAATTCAAAAAGGTGTTAAAATTATATGAAAACTTTAATTAACTGTAAATAGCCATTGCTATAAAAAAATTTTACAAAATGAGCGAAATAATTAATCATGAACTATACAACTATAATGAATTAAATAAAAGTTTTTTAAACTATCCTTTTACATATATATACATGAACATTCGTTCTCTAAGAAAAAATTTCGCAGTATTTCTGGGAAATGCATTAGATATTTTGAAGTCAATCGATGCTATAATATTCGTGGAATCGAATATAACTAATGAAGAAAATGGATTCTACACTATACCCAATTTCAATAGTATTTTTCTTAATAGGAAAGGAAACGGTGGCGGTATTGCGATTTTTATAAAGGAGCACATTTATTACACAATAAAAGACTTAAATACTACAAACTGTGAATCAATTCAAATTAACTTGTCTGTTGGCAAAAATAACCTTATATTGTTACCTGTATACAGACCACCACGAACTAATATCAATCTATTCATTGAAGAACTGGAACAAACCATAAAAACAATACATAAAAACAAAGCAATAATAGTAGTAGGCGATATGAATGTAAACATATCAACAGAAAAAGAAAGATCAACAAGAAACTACATATGTAGATATGATGTCTGCTAACGGGCTAGAATGTATGGTGAATGAGATTACGAGAGAAGAAGTGCAAAAAAATAAAGGCACCTGCATTGATCATATTTTTGTACGCAAAAACAAAACAATAACAACCGCTCACGCTATTGTAATTCAAACTACCATTTCTGACCACTACTCTTTGTTTGGCTGTGTAGGAGATGCAAACAATCAAAACAAAACAAAAAATAATGACTGCTTTGCTATCCAGGGTACGGAACTAAAACAATCACCATGTGCCAAAATTAGTTCTAACAAGTAAAAACGTGCTAAGTTCGGACGGGCCAAATCTTATATACCCTCCACCATGGATCGCATTTGTCGAGTTCTTTTCCCGGCATCTCTTCTTAGGCAAAAAAAGGATATAAGAAAAGATTTGCTCTGCTATTAGAGCGATATCAAGATATGGTCCGGTTTGGACCACAATTAAATTATTGGGTTGCCCAAAAGTAATTGCGGATTTTTCACATAGTCGACGTTGACAAATTTTTTCACAGCTTGTGACTCCGTAATTGCATTTTTTCTTCTGTCAGTTATCATCTGTTACTTTTAGCATGCTTTAGAAAAAAAGTTTAAAAAAAGTATATTTGATTAAAGTTCATTCTAAATTTTATTAAAATTGCATTTACTTCTTTTAAAAAATCCGCAATTACTTTTTGGGCAACCCAATATATGTTGGAGACCTGTGTAAAATGTCAGCCAATTCGAATAAGAATTGCGCCCTTTGTGGGCTCAAGAAGTAAAATAGAGAGATCGATCTATATGGGAGCTGTATCGGGTTATATACCGATTCAGACCATAATAAACACGTATGTTAATGGTCATGAGAGAATCCGTCGTACAAAATTTCAGGCAAATCGGATAATAATTGCGACCTCTAGAGGCTCAAGAAGTCAAGATCCCAGATCGGTTTATATGGCAGCTATATCAGGTTATGAACCGATTTGAACCATACTTGGCACAGTTGTTGGATGTCGTAACAAAATACGTCGTGCAAAATTTCATTCCAATTGGAAAAGAATTGCGCACTCTAGAGGCTCAAGAAGTCAAGACCCAAGATCGGTTTATATGGCAGCTATATCAAAACATGGACCGATATGGCCCATTTACAATACCAACCGACCTACACTAATAAGAAGTATTTGTGCAAAATTTCAATCGGCTAGCTTTACTCCTTCGGAAGTTAGCGTGCTTTCGACAGACAGACGGACGGACATGGCTAGATCGACGTAAAATTTCACGACGATTAAGAATATATATACTTTATGGGGTCTCAGACGAATATTTCGAGTAGTTACAATCAGAATGACGAAATTAGTATACCCCCCATCTTATGGTGGAGGGTATAAAAACGTAAATGAAATGATAAGAAAAATCAGGTGGAA
Organism: Stomoxys calcitrans; assembly: GCF_963082655.1. NCBI lineage: Eukaryota > Metazoa > Arthropoda > Insecta > Diptera > Muscidae > Stomoxys > Stomoxys calcitrans. The sequence continues at coordinate 108,061,057 of NC_081554.1, forward strand.
TAAAGTTGTTAATCAAAACAAAAATTGTATGGACAATTTTGAAAATTTGTACAAGAAATTTACAGAAATATACAGAAAGTCAATCCAAAACCGAAATGTGAAAAAAAGAAATGATTTTCCTTGGCTTAATGAGCAATTACTAAAGGACTGTGATATGAGGAGTCGGCTGTATAAAAGATACAAAAAAAATAAAAATAATAGAGACATTGAACGAGATTATAAAACCTATAATAACAAACTAAATCAAATAATAAATAATGCTAGAAACGAATATAGGAGAAAAGAATTCATAAAAAACCGACATAACATCCGCGGAACTTGGTCATTAATCAATGAAATTACTGGCAAGAAAATGAAAATGTGGATGAAATAATAAAAAAAAAAACTTTAAGAATGAAAATCTTAAACAAGTAACTGAAAATTTTGCTATCAAGTTCAAAGAAAACGTTGTGAATATTTTACATGACTGTGACATCAAAACCTGGTCTAGCAAAGAAACTAGGATACCAAACTCAATTTATATTGAACCAACAACGGAATTGGAAATATTGAAAATACTTAGCAAACTAAACATAAAAAAAGGTGCAGGAGCCGATGGAATCAGACCAAAAGACTTAAAAGTAAACTCCAAACTTTTAGCTCCTGCAATAACCAACATCGTAAATGCAAGCATAGCAGAGTGTTCAGTGCCAAAAATGTTAAAAACTGCACTTATTAGACCAATATACAAAAATGGAATTAAAAACGATTATAATAATTATCGACCAATTTCTATTTTACCCGCAATAGAAAAAATATTGGAAGAAATTATAGTAAGAAGGATAAGAGGATTTCTTACTAAATAAAAAATTATAAATAAACGTCAATATGGATTCCAGAAAGGTAAAAACATAAACCTATTACTTGGTCATTTCTCAACGCACATAAACAAATGTCTAGATAAAAGAATGCATTGTTTAGTTGTTTTTATTGACTTCAGCAAAGCGTTTGACACACTATGCTATAAAAATATCATACGAATTCTTTAGAGAAATGGAATTCGAGCACAGTGTCTGGAATGGATAAAAGATTACCTGGATCGCAGAACCTACAAAGTAAAAGTTGAAAATAGCTTAAGCCAAGAGGTATGCTAAACGTATGGGCTTCCCCAGGGATCAAAACTGGGACCTATATTGTTCCTGATATACGCTAATGAAATGCTGAAGCAACTGAATTCCAGCAAGACTTTCGCCTATGCCGATGACACTGCCATTGTAGTGGCTCATGAGAAGCTTGAATCAGCAATTAATATAATTCAATCGGAGTTAAATATCATATCTAGATGGTGCCATGACAATGGACTGGTTATTAATGCAGCGAAAACAAAACTGATGCACATTAAATTAACCAGTGTGCCAAGATAAATATAAAATTTCATAACTATGATTGCCTGCACAAAAACAAGTCAACTTCAGCACTCCTCGACGGCAAATGCGATACTCTCATAGAATCTGTTAACACGTACAAGTACCTGGGAGTCATGGTAGACAGTAATTTCAGCTGGAAAATACACATTCAAAATTTAAACAAGAAGTTACGCAGTGCTGGATATGCCATTTTCCATCTTGGCAACTATGCTCCCCTAGATGTGACAAAACAAGCCTATTTTTCACTTGCTGAATCATACATCCGTCATGGAATCACTGCGTTTGGAAATACATCGCACTTCAAAATAATACAGAAAACACAAAACAGGCTACTTAAAATATTAATAAAAAGTAAACCGGTACACTCACAACCGCAGATTAACTTGCGAAACGCCAACCCTCATAACTCCATCAATCAAATATACACACACAATGTCGAAAACCACGATATTCGAAGAATTCGCAAAAACACATAACATCTTGACTGTAAAAAATATATACAAAACCACCATAATAAATGAATTCTACGACGACTCATCCCTATTGCCAATAAATCATCAATACAACACAAGAAGACGCGCAGAAGGAAGATACAATATACCCAGATTCAACAAAAATATGGGAAAAATACAATAGACATACAATTGCCTTCTGTATTAAATGCGATACAGCGTAATGTCCTCTGTTTACAAAATAGATTTAAAAGGAAAAATGAAATTAAGAAATTCTTTATTAACTCGCAATGAAGCGAATAAACTAAATTGTTTAAATTCCTTTGTAAAAGATTACCTTATAATACTTTGTTATCCATTGTTATCTAATCTGTAATGTTTAATTATGTATTTAATTTAGTACTACGAATTTTGCACTTTTACATTGTATATCCTTGCTAACAAGCCTTAGGCTTCGCAAGGCACAAATTGTAATGAATTCTCATCTAAATAAAAATTATTTACAAATTAAAAAAAAAAAAAAGCAACTGTGCGAAGTATGGTCTAAATGAGCCCATAAACAGATACAGCTGCCATATAAACCGATCTCCCGATTATACTTCTTGAACTTGTAGAGGGCACAAATCTTATCCAATAGAGGGCGCAAAGCTGAAATTTTGAACGTATTTGGTATGGCTTCCAACAAGTATGGTCTAAATCGGTTGATAACCTGCTATAGCCTGAATTTGTCTGAAATTGTGGTGGTGGAATTTTTCTATGACTTTTAATAGCCATGACAAGTACGTTGAAAAAGTCATCATATATGTTGAAAAAGTCATTCAAAGAACTTGACCAATATGATCCATGGTGGATGGTATATAAGATCTTATATACCAAATACCGAACTTAACACACTTTTACTTGATTTTTTACAAACATATTTTGTCCTTCCTTAAGCTATCAATCTTTTTATTTTTGTTATTTAACATACTTACTGGCATAATCGTTTTCTTGATTTAGACCGAAGCATTGCGGTTTTGTTCCCGTCCACTCCGAATGAATGCAAGTTCTTTCGATACTTCCAATTAGTTCAAATTTGCCAATATCCGTGCACCTGCAAATATAAATATAAATTTATTAGCTTTAAAAGCAGCCAAAGATATATAAACTACATATTGTTATTATTATTTATTTTAGCCTGTTTAAGGCCGGTCATGTATATGATTTTATACCCACCAACGTAGGAGAGGTGGTTTATTCATTTAGTTATTCCGTTTGCAACATATCGAAATATCAATTTTCGACCCTACAAAGTATATATATTTCGGATCGTCGTAGAAATCAAAGACGATTTAACGAGGTCCGTGTGTCTGTCCGTCTATTGCAATCACTCTACAGCCTTCAAAAATTGAACTGAAATTTGGCACAGATACGTCTTTTTGACGCACGCTGGTTAAGTTTTTGAACGGGCAAAATCGGACCATATTTGGATATAGTTGCTATATAGACCGATCTGCGGATAAAGGGTCTCATGTCCATAAATGCTTTGTTTTTTTTCGATTTCGCTGAAATTTGAAAAAAATTAGTATTTAAGGCTTCCCGATATCTGACCCAAATATGGTTCAGATCTGACTAGATTTGGATCTGTTGGGTGGCATCAGCTTTGCTCTTTTCAGCAAAATATAAATACAATAATTTATTTGACAAATGTGTCCCAATAAGGACAAAAACTATTCAGAGTCGTGGAAGCCCATGGTTCGATAACGAAGTTAAAGCACTAATTGAAAGAAGAAATTATATATACTCCCATTGGAAACGTTTTAGGATACTTGAATTTCATAATGCTTACAAATGCACAAGGAATATAGTAACTTCCACCATTAAAGCCAAAAAAAAAATCCTTATTTTAGCAGGAAATTTCAGGAGGTATTAAATACAAAAGATACCTGGAGGCATATTAAGTCAATTGGAATAGGGTTAGATAATATAGCAGTTGATGATAATGTGGATTTGGATGTAATTAATGAAAGTTTTTTAAATATATCTCTACCAAGGCCCAATATTAACTTTTATGGGAATGTATTAAGTAATATTGACAATGATATTACTCCGAATCAGCTTTTTGATTTCGTACACTTTGAACCATATGACATCATCGATGCCGTTAAATCAATTAAATCTAATGCTGTAGGATCTGATCTAATTGTTCCTAAATTTTTAAAAATAACATTTCCCCATATTCTGCCTTTCATTTTTTATTTCTTTAACAATATTATATTAAGGAGCTGCTATCCACAATCCTGGAAACAGGCAAGAGTAGTCCCGGTACCGATAAATAATCAAGAATTTAGACCTATAACCATACTTCCATATATTTCGAAGATATTTGAACACCTTTTGAACAAACAAATTTCTCAACATATTGCGGATAACTCACTTTTAACCAACCTCCAATCAGGATTCCGGCCGAAGCACAGTTGCACTACCGCACTTTTGAAAGTTGTTGAAGATATAAGAAGTAATATTGGTCGCAACAAAATTGCTTCTCTGGTTCTTTTAGATCATTCCAAGGCGTTTGACTCTGTTAACCCCAAAATTCTCTGTCTTAAACTTAAACATTTTTCTAAATTTTCCGAATCTTCAATAAATCTGATTCATTCCTATCTTTCCAATCGTCGCCAATCTGTATCAGTTGGAAATCGTTATTCTAGATGCCTTCCAGTTTCACGAGGTGTCCCACTCGATATTAGGCCCTCTCCTTTTTTCTTTATACAGCAATGACCTTCCTAAAGAGATGCAGAGTTGTAGTATACATATGTATGCTGATGATGTTCAATTGTATATAAGCACGTCAGCTGAGAAAATAAATGATACCATAGATCGTCTGACCTTAACAATATTAATGCGTCGGCGAATGTGAATGGCCTTCAATTGAATCCCTCGAAGTCAAAATGCATAGCCATTTCCAGAAATCGCACAATATTGACGCTAAATATTAATATTGTAATTAATGGTTCTGCAATCGAAATGGTGACCTCAGCGAGTAATCGTGGCGTAGTTTTGGATGATAAATTATCATGGGCGAATCATATTAACTCGGCAGTTGGCAAGACGTATAGTGTATTAAGGACCTTATATATGAGTCGCTCGTATACTCCCATAGAAATCAGAATGCTCTTGGCAAAAACATATATCCTGCCAAAACTTTTATATTCTTGTGAAATTTTTTCAAATTGTGATGCAGTTCTTAAAAATAAATAACATGTTGCCTTTAATGATGTTTCTAGATATGTTTTTGGTTTGCGTAGGAGAGATCGGATATCGGTCTTTGCCAAACAGTTATATGGTGTCACTTTCGATTCATACCTTAAAATACGTTCGCAAAATAATATACACAATTAACCCTCTTATTTGTCTGCTGTACTTCGTTATGCTAATTCTAGTAGAGGCAAACAAGTGATTCAAATACGACACCAATATCGCATATCGGAGCAACAGTTTTTTATCAGTGCAATACGCCTCTGGAATACTCTTTCCAATAATATCCAAATTTTAAGTGACGAAGAATTTTCATTGCTGCCTTCAATTTGATAAAATTAAAATATATTACTTAATTTTTTCTTTATAACTAAGTTACAAATCAAAACTGTACGATTACCTGACCCATACTTTATATAAGACCTAGTCTTTTGTATGGGTGTTATCACAATACAAATACAAATATTTAGATATAGCTGCCATATATACCGATCTCCCGATAAAGGGTCTGAAGCTCATAAAAGCTTTAGTTTTTAACCGATTTCGCTAAAATTTGAAACAGTGAGTAGTTTTATTCGTTATCCTAGCTAAATATGGTTCAGATCGGACTATATTTAGATATAGCTGTCATATAGACTGATCTGCCGATAAAGGGTCTGAAGCTCATAAAAGCTTTTTTTTATCCGATTTCAGAAATTTGAAACAGTAAGTTGTTTTTAGCCTCCCGATATCTGTCCCAAATATGGTTCAGATCGGACTATATTTAGATATAGCTGCCATATAGACCTATCTGCCGATAGAGGGTCTGAACCCCATAAAAGCTTAATTTTTTATCCGATAAAAGCTTTATTTATTATTATTATTATCTTAAGACTCCCGCTATCTGACCCAAATATAGTAAATATCAGCATGTATTTAGAAATAGCTGTCATATAGACCGATGTGCCGATTAAAGGTCTAATGCTCATAAACGTTTAATTTATTTATTACACGATTTCGTCGCAATTTGAAATAGTGAGTTGGTTTAAGCCTTCCGACATCCGACTCACATATGAGTCATATCAGACTATATAGATATAGAGAGACAACGGAGGACATGTTGAGACTTTTGATAAAAACCCATTTTCCACTGGATACGAAGGGACTCACGGAGACACCGGAATCTTGGAATAATGAGGTTGATAAAAGGTTTATAATTACGGAATTTATGGTGAAGGAATCCTTGAGGAGCTTCAAACCATTTAAGTCACCTAGACCTGATGGTCAAAATTTTCACAGCGTGCCTAGGACTTGCATATACTCCGAAAGCCTGGCAAGGAAAGTTATGCGACACCAAAGGCCTACAGACCAATAAGCCATGAAACGTAATGTGGACACCATGACAAAAAGTAGGACATTCAGCGAACTGCTCAAATACAAACAGCATGCCTATGTCATGAGAAGGCCGGTGGTGACTGCCCTGCACGAGGTTGTGCATAAAATAGAAGAATCCTTCGAAGCCAAAACGTGCACACTGGTGGTATGCATTGAAATCGAGGGCACTTTTAACAATGTGCGGACCGACACACTGATCCAATCCTTAGACCAGTACCGGGTGGACCCGGTCTTTAGAGACTGGATAAACCATATGCTAAAGAACAGGTGGATAAATTGTGGGTCCCATGTCATAAATATAAGGGAGAAATTCGCACAGGGCACGCCACAGGGGGTCATTTTATCGCCATTCCTATGGGTGACCACAATAAATGACCTATTATGGATGCTGAGTGAGGAGGGATTTCAACCCATCTGCTACGCAGACGATGTTATAATACTTCTAAGGGATAAGGATCCGAACGAGCTATGCAGAAGGGCTTTTGCATATGGCATATGACAAGGCTAGACCCAGAGGTCTCAACCCAGAGAAGGCTCAAATGTGCCTGTTCACAAGGAAGACGAAGGTGGGCCAATTTAACGCACCACGTTTCCTCAATAAGACGATTTCGATATCTGACAAGGTCAAATACTTAGATGTGATCGTGAACAGGAAACTGAATTGGAAGTTTGTTAGTTAGTTTGGTGAACTACGATGGAGAAAAAGTGCAACATAAGGACCATACAACAGGTTCAGAGAACATGGGAACAGGAAACCTGGAAAGAAAAGGAAGAAGTTTCCGATCGGATACCTGAGATGAACCTTGAAGTCGAGTGCGACGCACTGCTGCCATCGGTACAATCTTGGATTGACGGAACCCTAGTATTGCCATCTGGAAGATCATGTTACACGGATGGATCACAGCTAGAGGACATAGTGGGCCTGAGGGTTTACATTGAAAACCCAGGGTCTGAGATCTGTTTTAGACTGCCTGACCATAATACGGATCTGCAGGCGGAGATCCGGGCGATCACGGAATGCGTGAAGTGGTGTGATGCTAACGCGAGGACGTCGAGTGTGAACATCTTTACCGACTGTAAAATTGCCATAAGGGCAATAACAACCAGGACGGTAAGGTCACGAACAGTTTTGCAGTGTAAGAAGGAGATTAACGTCTTCTCTGAGGATGGCAAAATCGGCATCGTTTGGGCGCCGGGCCATAACGGAGTAGGGGGAAATGAAAGGACAGACGATTTGACGGTGAAGGCCAGAGGACTGCTGTCAATAAACTTGGTTATCCCGAATCCTTTTGGGTCGACGCAGTCGGATTTAAGGGAGTGGGCGACGAATGCGCATGCAACATTATGGAACAGTGAAACGGTCGGTAGGTCGGCGAAAATCCTATGGGGGAATCCAGATCGTGAGAAGACGAGGCTATTACTGAAAGGAAGCAAGAAGAAGGTCAGTGTAGCTATTGGTATTATAACGGGACACATAAGACGGAATTTCTATTGTAACTTAAAATTTTCTTTTTGGAGGTTACTTCATAGTTTTTAGAGCGCACAACAAGCCGATTACTGGCTTAGATATATGTCCATAGTGGCATGGGGCGGATTAATATCTGCACCCTCTTTTCAACCTAACCTAAGGTGGATACCGCATTGGATATCGAATCATGACGAAAATTTGCATATATCATTTTTTTCCCCAAAAACAAACTCTATCAATTTTTACTAAAATCGGTTCAGATTAGGATAAGGCCATCGACAGGGAGATATAAAAAATGTCATTGAAGTTTTGTCTACAGAAAAAAAGAGATGTCTTTAAAAAAAAATTTATTGAAATTTTCTCTTTAGGAAAAATTGATGATGAGGAAAAATTGATGATGAGGAAAAATTGATGATGAGGAAAAATTGATGATGAGGAAAAATTGATGATTGCATAACAAATGCTGTTTTCACCTTAGTAACAAGACGGACATGGCTAAGCCGAATCAGCAGGAATTTCTGAGTGCAACTACACATTTTATTACAATCACAGTAGAAGTAGAGGGTACAGTCAGTGGTTTTGAAAGAAAATCCATATAAATGTATACATGGTTTACTATTACTGGTTGCCTAAAAAGTAATTGCGGATTTTTTAAAAGAAAGTAAATGCATTTTTAATAAAACTTAGAATGAACTTTAATCAAATATATAATTGCCATTTTGTTCGATAACCTTTTGCCATCTTCCTGGGAAGTTTAGTATTCTACGCTCATAGAACTTCTGGCCTTTATCTGCAAAAAACTGAACCAAGTGCGATTTTATAGCCTCATCATTGCCGAAAGTTTTACCATTTAAGGAGTTCTGCAAAGATCGAAATAAATGGTAGTCTGATGGTTCAAGATCAGGGCTATATGGTGGATGCATCAAAAGTTCCAACGCAAGCTCACTCAGTTTTTGGCGAGTGACCAAAGATGTGTGCGGTCTAGCGTTGTCCTGGTGGAATATGACACATTTACGATTGACCAATTCTGGTCGCTTCTCCTTGATGGCTGTATTCAATTTGTCCAATTGTTGACAGTAAACATCCGAATTAATTGTTTGGTTCCTTGGAAGCAGCTCAAAATATACCACACCCTTCCAATCCCACCAAACAGACAGCATAACCTTATTTTGGTGGATATCAGCCTTTGAAGTGGTTTGAGCTGGTTCACCATGCTTGGACCATGATCGTTTTCGACTAACGTTACGTTAAAGTAACAGCTGATAACTGAGAGAAAAAAGAATGCAATTACAGAGTCACAAGCCGTTGAAAAAGTTTGTCAACGCCGACTATATTACTACTATATTACCGACAATTACTTTTTGGGCAACCCAATACATCCGTAGAAAGTACATATCAATTTCAAAATATTTTAAGAAAACAATTTTGTAAAGGCAAAGTGTCATCGACATTTTTTTGAGACTAAATATCCATAAAATATTTTCTTAAGCAAAATTAAGTGAAATTTCTCAAAAGTTCAAAGCGCAATGGAATTTCTTTTTTAACTATTTATGAAACTTGATCTCTAAGCAATCGTATTTAAAAATTTCTTTAAAGAAAATGATATGTCAGAAAATTTTTAGTTATTGATAAATGTGGTTGGTAAAAAATTATAAAGAATAGAGCAATAACAAATTATTGACAATGCGTAAAATTATAGATTTTAAGGAACCAGAAAACCCCAATTTTACTATCCCGAAATGATGGCCATAAACAATTTTAATTTTGAAATAACTATATCATTTCAAACTTAAAATGTTTTTCATTTTCCCATTTTACAATTTTCTTTTTTCTTGGAATTCTATAATTAACAAAACCGGTTTAACTATGAGCAACACACTTTGAGCTCCGACTTGTGTGGTGTCCATCGTTATCAAGGGAATCTTAGCTGAAAGCGTCCACAGGTTGCGGATGGGGGGAAAGCTTCGTTTTTATGCAGAGTAGCTGCAAATGCGCCCGCGAACTGTCAGCGATTTCGAGGGGAGAGTCTCAGTGAGGAGTCATGTGGCACTGGCTCTTCATTAAATACTGAGTGCCAATGATACTCGAGATGACAAGGCGAGTTATTGACTCCTTCAAATCACAATGGCCAACATCAGCATCTGTTCTCAGGTTAGGGGCGGCTGGAGGCGAGCATCAGATCTTGGAGCAAGCTGATCACGACAACGAAGGAAAACTGTGCGATCCCACAAAACCTATGCGGTTTGGGCGCTGGGCCAGTAACCCGCCCCCGGAAAAACTACAAAAAGCACTCTAAGAAACAAAGGTATACAAAAACGGACCCCCCACGCAAACGAAACAAGAACCATGATTTGCGGATCTGCACCTGGAATGTCCTCACTCTCTATAGGGAAGGTGCAGGATACGCGCTGGCGGATGTATTGGAGAGGAACAAGGCAGATATTACCACCTTACAGGAAGTGCGATGAACCACGAATGGCGTCACAACAACACCAAACGGTGACGAACTATACTATTGCTGCCATAACACGAGGCATGAATTTGGCTGTGGATTTTTGGTTAGTAGGAGACCGAAATACCTTGTCTCAAGCTTTACTCCGGTGGATGAGAGGCTAGTCACCATCCGAATAAAATCCAAAATCATCAACATCAGACTTATTTGTGCCCATGCCCCACGGAAGACGAGGATGAGCAGACCAGGGATATTTTCTACTAGTGCCTAGAGAGAGAATATGACCGCTGCACCGCCCATGATAGTAAAATCGTTCTGGGAGGTTTTATCGAGATAGCTAATAGATTTCGCGCGGCAAAAATATGGTAGTTAGCAACAACAGATTTCAACATAAAAATATTCACAAAGCCACATGGCTGGCCGATCAAAACAAACGAGGAAACGGATTGATCACGTTGTGATCAATTCCACCAGGCATTCAACCAGCTAGTAAGATGTACGATCGATAAGTGGGGCTCGAAACTCGGGCACTCGACTGAGTCAACTGCTTGACAAAAGCACTCCTTGTCCCGAAGAAATAATGGAGCAGTGGCAAACCATTGCCAATTCTATGGAAAATCCAGCGAAATCCGTACATGAGTACCGGAAGCCTTACCCAATAAATCCATGGTACGAGTGTCGAGATACTACTGAAGCCAAGAATGCGGCATACAGAGCAACCCTACAGTAGCAACACGTTAGATGAAGGAGAGGTATCGGGAGAAAAGGAGAGAGGAGAAATGTCTATTCCGCAGAAAGAAAAAGGAAACGGAAAGATGTGAGTGTGAGCGAATTGAGATGTACAGGAGTCAGAATGAAATCCGGATCTTCTACCAAAGAATTAATCATCAAACCGATGGCTTTGGTACTGACACATCCTCCTGCAGTGACAAAGAAGGAACTGCCACAGATAACATGCTGAGTATATGTGAAAAACATTTTACCCAACTACTAGTGTCCGACGTTGACGGCAGAACTAATCCCTGATGATGGTATGAAATGTTTACCTCCTATTCAAAATGAGGTTCATGTAGCTGTGACCCGTCTGAAGAACAAAAAGGCACCAGGAGCCGGCGGGTTATCCGCCGAACTATTTGAGACCGAAGGAGACACGCTGATAAGGCGTATGCATCAGCTTGTCTTCGCGGTCTGGCTAGAAGAACGCATACCCTATGATTGGAGCCCCAGAATACTACAAAAAGGAATGTGCCATTTACAGAGCAATAAATCTCCTCCCCATCGCATACAAGACACTCTTGAGCGTACTGGTGAAAGATTTTTACCTCAAGTCAATGAGATAATTGGGTCCTTTCAATGCAGCTTTAGACCTGGTAAATCCACTATAGACCAGATAGTCACACTGCGCCAAATCCTGGAAAAGACCCGAGAAGGACAAATCATGACTACAAAACTGCTTTTGATAGCCCTTTATGTTCAAAGGTATTTCAAGCCATGTCTGAGTTTAGTATCCCTGCAAAATTAAAAAGACTCTGCAGGATGACACTTGCTGATACACGTTCCTCAGTAAGAATAGGAAAGAACGTCTGCGGACCATTCAACGCGGACCAAACGAGGTTTAACACGTGTGATCTCTTTAATATCCTGCTGGAGAAGATTATACGAGATGCAGATGTGAATAGATATTACACACTAATCATAAGACAAGATAAGCTACTCGCCTATGATGACGACATCCATATCATAGTTCGGTCACCGGAAGTAGTAACTGCAGACTTTGAAAGAATCGAAGGAGAGTCAGTGAAAATGGGTCTGGCGGTAAATAGAGATAAGACGAAATGAATGGTTTCAACTTCCAAAACGTCCGATCACAACCGATCAGATAAAGAAAATGGAAGAATTTGGGAACCACAACTCAGCAACTCAGCACCGCCATATACGAAACGAATAAAACTATTTCTGAAATAAAGCGAAGAATAATACTGGCAAACAGATGCTATACTGATAGAAACATGACGCTGCTTTGCCAATACCGCCTGGTATTATTTTGTTCGCGAAATTTGCGAAGATGTTTAATACCATTTGGTATCAATTCAATACCAGACCAAGAAGGCCATCTTATAACTGTTCCTGTCATCGCGCCAGAAGTGTTGCTGAGCTTTGTACTTAAAATATTGACGCCATTATAAAATGTTTGTTAAACCTATAATTAAAATGTTTTAATAGAGTTTTAGCGCGTTAAAGGCTTTTAAAATACTCGAAAGCGGTGAAAATGGAAAAAGTACAAATTCTAAGGACATTTTACACATCTAGGAGTCAATGGATATTTAATCACTTGCTGAATGATATGAATTGAGGTTGCTCACAGTGTAACATTAACATTTTTGTATTTATTAACAAACAATAACGGGTTGGCGCTAAAACCAATGACGGTCTGGAGCTAAAACCATTAACAGGTTGGAATTAAAACCAATACCAGTTCGGTAACAAGGTTAGAACCAAACTGTACTAATCATTTTATATTTCATCCATACCATCCGGTATTGTTTTGGTACTATATGGTGTTGCTTCACTATCAATACCCTATGGTACTGCAATGAGCACGTTTGGTATCAACTTTTCTCTGGGTGTACTTTAGATTAAGTAAGCAATTTGGAAACAAGGACACCTATCGACAGACGAAGATTACACTATACAAGACACTGATACTACCCTTGTTGTTATATGGTTCTGGGGCGTGGGTACTTGAGAAAGCAGTCGAGGCAGTGTTTGGAGTGTTTGAGAGAAAGATTCTTCGTAACATATAGGGACCAGTTTTCATTAGTGGAGAATAAAGGCATAGTATGAACCAGAATATTATGAGCTGTATGATAACAATGGTATAGTTACACGTATCAAAAGACAACGGCTGCGTTGGCTAGGCCATGTTGTTAAAATGAATAAAGAAGCTCCAGAAAAGAAGTCTTTCGAAGGCAAACACGGTGGTACACGTAAACCGGGAAGACCACGAGCCCGATTGGATGATTAGGTGGTGGGAGACACATCGAAACTTGGTATCAGAGATTTAAGAATGAGCGCAGAAGATCGAGGCGCTTGGAATACTATTCCACGTTCGGCTAGTGGAACAAATGATTTATGGCCAATTAAAGTAAGTAAAGTAATATTTAAGGTAATTTACACTGTGCACATGAAATCGAAATCTATGAGTTAAAATCAATCAATGTTAAAAAATTACAGTAACTATACTTACAATGAATACAAATCAAAATTTCTAATATAAAAGTTAGGCAATAGAACAATTTTGAAATAATGAATTCCTTGTAGAAAAAATTGTGTCAAATTCCCAAAATATTGACAAAACAAATTTCAAAATTCCCTAAAAAAGAATTTATCAAAATGGGCGAGGATTTTATTAACACAATTAGTAAAATTGCAAATCAGACTTGCAACTTACAAAATTTCAGAACAAAAAACTTGCATTTATCCCCTTCCAGTGCTGGTGACCCTTTTGAGGTTATTACCATAGGATACGTTAGTCTGAAAAGAGGGTGCGCATATTAATCCGCCCCATGCCACTAGTGCTGTCGTAAATGTAGACATTCTCGTCTATGTCTTCTTTGCTTGGACAATCTTCCGAATTTTTTCCAGTTGGTTTTCAACTTATAATGGAAGCTTATGGGATTCGACCATGCTATTGTAACCCTAGTGGAACGATGGTCTAAGAAGGAATGCTCCATGGAGACCCTCTTATCCTGAACCTCATCGATTAGACTTTCCGCATATATTGTCATATCTTTAACCTCCTCCCTTATTCTACTAACAATGGTAGCAGTGTTACCAATATTAAGTGTTATTAGGTCGTTAATATTCAAGAATTCTGCCAGGGTTTTGCAGCTCCGACGTAGGTGGCGGTGTCGGAGTCGAAAGTCAGATATAATGATGCCAGCTATGCTCCACCGTCTCCCCGTCTCATCACTGTTGCATCCAACGTTGACAACTCTGGGGAAAATACATAATTTAAAATTTTTTGACAACTAACACAGCTCCTCAAACGAGTACCAGTGTTAGCATAAAACAAGTAAAAGCGTGCTAAGTTCGGCCGGGCCGAATCTTATATACCCTCCACCATGGATCGCATTTGTCGAGTTTTTTTTCCCGGCATCTCTTCTTAGGCAAAACGGGATATAAGAAAAGATTTGCTCTACTATTAGAGCGATATCAGGATATGGTCCGGTCTGGATCACAATTAAATTATATGTTGGAGACCTGTATAAAATGTCAGTCAATTCGAATAAGAATTGCACCCTTTGGGGGCTCAAGAAGTAAAATAGAGAGATCGATTTATATGGGTGCTGTATCGGGCTATAGACAGATTCAGACCATAATAAACACGTATGTTAATGGTCATGAGAGAATCCGTCGTGCAAAATTTCATTCTAATCGGATAAGAATTGCACACTCTAGAGGCTCTAGAAGTCAAGACCCAAGATCTGTTTATATGGCAGCTATATCAGGTTATGGACCGATTTGAACCATACTTGGCACAGTTGTTGGATAAGAATTGCGCACTCTAGAGGCTCAAGAAGTCAAGACCCAAGATCGGTTTATATGGCAGCTATATCAAAACATTGACCGATATGGCCCATTTACAATACCAACCGACCTACACTAATAAGAAGTATTTGTGCAAAATTTCAAGCGGCTAGCTTTACTCCTTCGGAAGTTAGCGTGCTTTCGACGGACAGACGGACGGACATGGCTAGATCGACATAAAATGTCGCGACGATCAAGAATATATATACTTTATGGGGTCTCAGACGAATATTTCGAGTAGTTACAATCAGAATGACGAAATTAGTATACCCCCCATCTTATGGTGGAGGGTATAATAATAATAGGTAATTGATATGGTTCAGTCCAAAAACCTTATTTCGGGTCGTCCATTGCTGCTGAATTAAGACAATAGGAATCTTGCCCCTGCTGATTTTCTCCATCAGAGCGTGAGTAGCTGTCTCGCTCCGGTGGAGGTTTATCTGGATGAGATGGGCTTCTTGGTTTTGCTTGTTAAGACTTCTATCATGTGTTCCGTTGTGATATCGCCGCCCACATCCTTGATGAAGACCGTCGCCTATGTGAGCTGGCGGATGTCCATCTTTATCACAAGGTCGAGCTTTGCGCAACAGGAAGTGTGGATACTCCGCTGACGTAAAGCGCTGCGTTAAGATGTCCCCTCTATACTCGCAGCTCATAATTCGTAGGGTGGACCCTCTTCAGAGTTCAACACATGTTCGATAACCCATTCGTTTGCTTAATGCCTCACCTGGGACGGACGATTTGGTAGAATCCTGCCGGATGCACAGCCGAAACCGATGACTGCATAAGTTTACTCATCTCTGTTGTGCCACTCCGGCATAAGGGGGCTGCTCCTTACCTTCCCTTCCTCCCCTTCCTCCCCTTCCTCCCCTTCCGTGATGGCTGTGGCCTCCTTCCCCATGAATACTCAGGGGCCGTGCGCTTCCTTCATTGCCGTTCCGACTTTGTCTCCCTCCGCAGCACATTGTCTGGAGTCTCCATTGCGCGAGCTGGCTTGAACCCGAGGAGCTCCAGAGAACTTGAAACCGTGGAGCTCCTTCTCTTCTTCAGCGTCTTGGCAGTGTTATGCTCTTCGGGAGATCTGATTCTCTTTCCAGCTTTCCAGTAGAAGTACCTGGAATGTCGCTTCCTGCATCCTGCGCTTTCGGCCGATTGAGCTGCCCGGATCGCTTTCTTGGTCTGCTTATGAGTTTAGCAAAGCTCAACTCCGTCATCCCGCTACTCTCATCTCCCGATTCCGCTGCGATATCTGATTCGTTGACACTGTCACTATCTGAATCGGAAACACCACGTTTACTAAAAGGCTGAAGACGAACTGTGCATTCCTCTGGTTTATTAAATTCTTCCTCATTTGTTAGTCTGACGACTGGTTTTGCGCTTGAAGCATTACCGTCGACTACAGGTTCCAAGGCACCCACATTTATAGGAGGGGTGGACAACATGCTACGGTCTGATGCCACCACAGCAGCTGTTGGGTGTTTGGAGTCCATTTTGATCCTACTCATGAAAGGCTTTTACATTTTTCGTAATAGGTACCTATTCCCAGACACGAATTTCTTTCTTCGAGGAACGAAATGAAAACTCTTCCACTCCACTCAACGGTTACTAGGCAATCTTCCGAGTAAACTTCTCTAAGTGGTGTCGCTCTTCTACAAGCTGTTCCGACTCAAAAATAAAAAGAGGTCCCTTATCATTGACCTTAACCTTGTATTAGGTAGCATTCGTTGATATGAGAGAGGTATTCCTGCTGTTCCTTAATGGAATGTTATTGGGCTAATTTGCATTTTTACTAATTGGGTTAATGAAAATCTCGCCCATTTGAATGAATTTCCCTTTTTAGGCGGTTTTGGATTTTTGTCAATATTTTGGGAATTTGACACAATTTTTCTTACATAACGCTAAAGGAACTCTTTATTCGCAAAATTATTCTATTGCTAAACTTTTCAATGGGAAATATTGAAATTTCGTTTTAAATATGTATTGGGTTACCCAAAAGGAAATGCTGATTTTTTTAAAAGAAAGTAAATACATTTTTAATAAAACTTAGAATGAACTTTAATCAAATATGTAATTGCCATTTTGTTCGATAACCTTTTGCCATCTTCCTGGGAAGTTTAGTATTCTACGCTCATAGAACTTCTGGCCTTTATCTGCAAAAAACTGAACCAAGTGCGATTTTGTAGCCTCATCATTGCCGAAAGTTTTACTATTTAAGGAGTTCTGCAAAGATCGAAATAAATGGTAGTCTGATGGTGCAAGGTCAGGACTTTATGGTGGATGCATCAAAAGTTCCCAGGCAAGCTCACTCAGTTTTTGGCGAGTGACCAAATATGTGTGCGGTCTAGCGTTGTCCTGGTGGAATATGAAACCTTTACGATTGACCAATTTTGGTCGCTTCTCCTTGATGGCTGTATTCAATTTGTCCAATTGTTGACAGTAAACATCCGAATTAGTCGTTTGGCCTTGGAAGCAGCTCAAAATATACCACACCCTTCCAATCCCCACAGACAGCATAACCTTATTTTGGTGGATATCAGCCTTTGAAGTGGTTTGAGCTGGTTCACCATGCTTGGACCATGATCGTTTTCGACTAACGTTGTTGTAAACAATCCATTTTTCGGATCGAATTCATTGCGTTTAAGGTGCATATCACAAGCATTGATTCGGTTGTTAAATGAATTTCGTTCAATACATGTGGCACCCAAATATCAAGCTTTTTCACCAGTCCAAGACTTTTTTGTGATAATGAACGGTTGATTTTGGTATATTTAACTTCTCTCCTATCTCATGCTCAGTTACATGACGATCCAATTCGATTAATGCTTTGATTTGGTTATCATCAACTTCATTTGGTCGACCGAAAAATCTGCAATTACTTTCTGGGCAACCCAATATTTGTATTTATTGTAAGTATAATTCCTGTAAATTTTTAGCATTTATTGATCTTAATTGAAAGATTCTTTGTGCACAGTGGGTTACATGTAAATTGCCTAAAATATGTTTTTGTTAATTAAAGAATTCCAAGAAAAAACAAATTTGAAAAAGGAACCCCTTTATGGTTAGATTTGATGTATTTATTTTAAAATGCAAATTATTTGGCATCAGTTCGGGATAGTGAGATCGGGTTTTCATTCATTTTACGCATTGTCATTAATTGTTAATTGCTATATTATTAACAACTTTTTACCAACCACATTTATTAATAATTGAAATTTTTCCAAGCATACCATTTCATTTAGTGAAAACTTTTTTTTCTTTAAAAAAATGTCGACCACCTTTTGCTTTTACAAAAAAAATTAGTTAAAATATTTAATTGAAAATTTGTCTTTAAAAAAAAATTTATTGAAATTGTCTTAAAACAAAATTCATTGAATCTCTGTCTTTGAAAACTTTCCTTAAAATTTTGTCCTTAGAAAAAATTTCATTGAAGTTTTGTCTTTAAAAAAACTTAGTGCATTTTTGGTTTCAAAAAAATTTCATTGAAATTTTTCCTTTTAAAAAAATTACATTGATATTTCATCTTAAGGAAAAAATTTGTTGAAATTTTGTTTTAGAACAAATTTTATTGCAATTTTATCTTTAATAAAAAAGTAGTTATAATTATGTCTCAGAAAATTTTTTATTGAAATTTTGTCTATTGAACAAATTTTATTGAAGTTTTGTCTTTAGGGCAAATTTTATTGAAATCTTGTATTTAGAACAAATCTTATTAAATATTGTCATTGGAATTTTCTTTGAAGTTTTGTCTTAATGAAAAATTTCATTCTTATTTTGTTTTATAAAACGTTTCATTGAAATTTTGTCTGTAGAAGAAATAATTTCGATGCTACGTCCCTAATGCGAGCTATATCTTAAACTGACCCGATTTTCACCGCGGACAAACAGGCAGGTCGATTCGCGCCCAGATGGACATGGCTAGGTCGAACTAGGAAGTTATTCTGAATCGACAGATAGATACACTGTTAACTGCCAAGAAGTGGTTCTAGCTGTAACTTGTGTTTAACTCACAATAAGTGTCATATAAATGTTTACTTTGTGCTGAAATTAAATTCTAAGAGGTAAATTCCTCCAACGGATCCAAAAAAGTGCACTTTTCCAATATTGAATGACGTTGCGGCGCGCGTTATCGTTAACCGATCGTCATGATATATCGCTTATTAGGACAAAAAGGAAAAAAAAATTGAGGGTATGCGTTTCTCAATTTGCAAGAAAAATTATCCCCTATAGGATAGGACGGTCTATTAAACAGTTACGGCAAAGAAATTACCTGATCGACAGAACCTTGAGCATATAAAAAAGCCGCAAGTGTTATCTGATTGGTGCTAAGTGCCGTAGACATCCTGCCCCTGCAAGCTGCAAGCTGCAATTTTGCATGTAGTATTCTGTTAGGACTTCAAACAACCGTGTCAAATACGGTTGAAATCGGTCTATAACCTATTGTAGCTCATATATAAACTGATCTCTCTATTATCCTCTCTTGCCTCAAAGAAGCTATAATTTTTGCCTGGTTTGGCATATATTTCATATGTAGAGTAAATTTCTGATTTTAAATTAGATTTATTTTGTGTACTTTTTAGCAAAATCCACGATAAGACTTCTCATATGCAATTTCAAAATTTCAATTTCAAAAATATGCAAATTCAAAATAATAGCAACACTGAAAGTTGTACACATCGTATGAGACGTACGAAAAATTTGGATAAATATTTGATTAAATCGAGCTCTTATTTCTTCGAACATACATGTGGACACATGTCTATAAAAATAGTACTATTCATATTTGACGTACATACGACAAGTCTTATGAACACAGAAAGTATTAGCTCATATGAAAAATCTTAACGTGTAATAGCAGATTATTAAAGCAACCGTCGAGTGGAGCGGACGTGTTTTCATTTCGTTCCTCAAAGAAAAATATCCGTTTCTTAGAATAGGTACTACCTATTACGACAAAAACAAATTAAAACCTTTTGGATGTTGTTCTGCCCTTGCAGAATTCTTAGATATTAACGACCTTAACACTTAATATCGGTAACACCGCTACCTTTGTAATTAGGATTAGGAAGGAGGTTTTAGATGTGACAAAATGTTCGGAAATTCAATCGATATGGTTCAGGATTGGAGGGTCTCCATGGAGCACTCCTTCTCTGACCATCGCTGTGTTAGGTTTAAAATTGCACGGTCAGCGCCGAATCCGATAAGCTTCCGTTATAGGTTAAAACCCAACTGGGCATTCGGAAAACTACACAAAAACTTGGACAAGCATAGAAGACATTGACAGCAATGTCAACAGGATTACGAATGCAGAGTTCCGCAGACTTTTTAACAGAGCACATCGTAAAAAAAAGCGGAAGTAAATTGATGTGTGTATTACACACGGCTCAAGGAATACAATAAGATTATCGGAGCGGCAAAACGTCCCTCCCGGAAACCTTTTTGCGAGCAGGTCGATAGCGTTAATGACGCCTCCAAGATGATAAACTTTCTCTCACAAACCCATGTCCAAACTGAAAACTTAGTAGACGACATGGGAGTGAGAGCAGATACAACGGAGGACATGTTGAGGCTTTTGATGAAAAGTCATATGATACAACGGGACTCACGGAGACACAGGAATCTGTGAATAATGGTATTGATCGAAGGCTTATCATGACAGCATTTATGGTAAAGGAAGCCGCGAGGAGCTTCAAACCATTTAAGGTACCCGGATCTGATGGGATATTTTCATTCATAACCAAGCCCGGCAAGGTAAGTTATGCGACACCAAGGGCCTAAAGTCCTATAAGACTTACGTACTTTCTACTCAAGACCATGGAACGCATTAGGGATACTATGATAAAGAGCTGGATATCCAGCGAGCTGCTTATATATGAACAACATGCCTATATGAAGGGAAGGTCGGTACAGGCTGCCCTGCACGAGATCCTGCATAAAAAAAGAAGAATATTTCGATGTATAACGTACACACTGGCGGTATGAATTAACAACGAGGGGGCTTCTAACAATGTGCGGACTGACACACTGATTCAATCCATAGGCCACTAACGGGTGGACCAGGTCTTTAGAGACTGGATAAATCATGGGTGAGAAAGACAAAGGTGGGCCAATTTAACGCACCACGTTTCCTCATTAAAACGATTTCCATATGCGACAAGGTCAAATACTTAGGAGTTTCATATTCAGTAGCGTACCGAGAAGGCTCACAGATGTTGGGCACTATGTAGACGGATCGAAGGCTCGAAATGGGGCCTGAATCCGAGGATAGTCCAATCTACAGCAGCGTGATTAGACCAATTCTTACCTATACCTCAGTAGTTTGATGGACTGCTATGGAGAAAAGGTACAATATAAGGACCATAAAACAGGTTGTCTTGGCACGAAACCACGGACGGACCAGAACTGTGAACAAAATGGGTCTGGGGGTGTACATTGAAATGCCAGTGACTGAGATCTGTTTTCAACTGCAAATACAATCCTAGTAATACACTCCTACAGACGGATGTCCGGGCGATTACAGAATACGTGAGGTAGTGTGGTGTTCAAGCGAGGACATCGAGTGTGAACAACTTTACGACAGTAAACTGGCCATCAGGGCAAAAACAACCAAGACGGTAGGTTAGGTTAGGTTAAGTTTAAGTGGCAGTCTGCCATCAGACTCACTTAGACGTTTTCATATAATGTGGTACCACAGGAACAGAAGAAGGAAGATGCCTTCTAGTTCCTACCGTTGAACCATCCAGATCGCTTTAAAAAGCCGAATGAACCTAAAGTGGAACTCCTTCTAACTGCTAGTGCGGAACACACACAGAAGGTGTTCTAAAGTCTTTCTTCTGCGATGTCCTCACAGCTTCTGCAAAAGTCGACGTTTCAGTCAGTTAGCATGTTTTCCGATTAGACAGTGACCTGTCATGACGGACACAATGACTGAAACGTCTGTTCTAGCCAATGACAGCAAATCAGTAGACCTCTTCAAGTCTAGATTAGGCCACATAGTGTTGGAATGCTCACAGCCCCCTCTATGTGACCATCTATCATTCGTTGTCCTTCGGGCTTGGTCCTAAAAACTTAGCTTACATGCTGCTAGAGGCATACCCACAGATTTCAGTATCCCTGGAATGTGTAGGTTGTTCCTAGTCTCGCAATATCGTCTGTTTTAGTATTTCTGGGATATCTCTGCGGCCCGGCACCCAGAACAGGTGAATTTTGAACTGTTTGGCCATCTCATTGAGAGATCTGCGACAGTCGAAGGCGGTTTTTTGCGTTCAAAAATACATTCTCCAGGGATTTAATGGTTGCTTGGCTGTCTCAGAAGATATTTATGCCAATCGTCGTAATAACGTTATATCTTAGCCATTCCACCACTTCCTTAATTGCAAGGATCTCTTCTTGATGCACACTGCAGTGATCAGGTGTGACCAGTTCTAGAGTACACCCCAAAGCCCACCTGGTCGTTTAGTGCGGAACCATCCGTATAGAAGTCCATGTAACTTATGTTACCAGGGATATCGTAGTTCCAATGGGTTACATCAGGAATAGTGGTACAGTACCTTTTATGAAATAGCATCTCAGATAGGTTATAATCCACACTGTCTGGAACATCGGATAATGTATCAAGGATAACACAGTGTCCGTAGCCGTCACATGACCAATGAGAAAGCTCCTTTAACTTCACGGCAGTGGTCGCTGCAATTTGGGCAGCCACAATGTCCAGAGGCATAAGATGTAGTATTAAATTCAGTGCATTAGATGGTGCCGTCCTCAGTGCGGCTGTGATGCACAAACAAGCCATCATTTGGATCCGGTTAAGTATTGAGCAGAAGGTGGATTTTTGAAGCGCCGTCCACCAGACCACAACACCATATAGCATTAAAGGTCTGACAACTGCAGATATACCCAATGCATAACACGCGGTCTAAACCCCCAACTTTTGCCAATGGCTCTCTTGCAGGTTTATAGGACAAGAGTGGGCTTTCTTGCCCTTTGGATTTGAAGTTGGATTTGAAGTTCAATTTCCTGTCCAGCAAAATACCCAAGTATTTTGCGCTTTTTGTAAATCGAACATTCTCTCCACCGAAGGAGACAGGTTCCACTGTAGGCAACTTGTATCTCCTGCTGAAAGAACTACTTCTGTCTTGCACGGATTTATACCTAGACCACTTTCGGTAGCCCACTTTCCTGTTACACGTAGAGCTTCCTGAAGTATATCTCTTAGAGTGCTGCGAATCTTTCCCCTAACCGCAATTGCCACGTCAGCAGCATACGCGACCACTTTTACACCTATTTCTTCCAGAGACAATAATATATATTTAATGGATATATTCCAAAGTAGAAAAGACAGGACAACTCCTTGAGGGGTTCCTCTGCTGACCCATCTTTTTAGATCCACAGATCCCAAGCCTGCCGTAATGCATTAATAAACATTCTCACGGTAGAGTTGATGCCTAAAAACTCCAACTCCTTCATGATTGACGTCGGTTTTCCATTATAGGATGCACCTTCAATGTCAAGAAATGCTACCATTGTATATTCCTTGACAGCGGTAGAACCCTCTACGTAGCCGTCTACGTCGTGAAGGGCTGTTTCAGTGGATTTGCCTTTACTATATGCATGCTGCTGCCGCGACATGCGATCCCCGGGGATCTTTGCCCTAAGAAATGTATCTAATAGGACGAATATCTTTCGCCTTCGTGTAGTCGGATTTTCCTGCTTTCGGAATAAAGATGACCTTCGTGTACCTCCATCCCACAGGTATATATGACATTCTGATACAAGCAGAGTATGTATCCCTAAGCCAGGGAAACAGTCTATCCGACACAGCTTGTAATTCAACCGGTGATACATCATCAGGGCCTGGCGACTTAAAGAAGTCGAAACTTCTTATCACCCAAACGATTTTCGGCTAAGATACAATTTCCCTAATAGCCTCCGACGAATGCATACTAGCGACTACCTCTTCTGGGTCACGTTGTCCGTTGGAGAATTTCCCGGGAAATGTGTATCAACTAGTAGTTCTAGTGTTTCCTCACTAGACATTGTCCACACATTCTCTGATTTCTGAATATACCCCACCGTAATAGGTCTCGAGGACAGAATCTTCCTATCCTAAAGGCCTCAAATGTATCCTCCACGGAGCTGCAGAATTCTACCCAGGATTTGTTCTGAGCCTTTCTCAGCTCGTCTTTATATTTTCTTGGCTCAGCCTTATACATGTTCCAACCGTGCCTTGCTCTTGTGGCTGTTGCTCTGTTGAAGAGTTTTCGGTAGTCCTTTCTTAGACCAACCAGCTCTAGGGTCCATCATGGCGGTCGCTGTTTGCCCCTTGGCTTGGCACTAGGAAATGTTGACACAAGCGAGTCATTCAGAGCCTCCGTGATCCGCTTTACCACTATGTCTACATCCTTCTTTCTTTTCTAGTCAAGAAGGGATAGACATGCAGAATTTGTGCCGAAATCCTAATCCACCTTTCATCTGTTTAGCCGAGTGACCACTACTTCAATATTTTCACCAAGGCTGAAACTAATACAACGATGATCAGAGAAGCTGTGGTCATCCAACACCTCCCTTATACTATCCATAAAGGGGCATTTTTGGGATTCACTCGCAACGATTGCAATTCATAGTAAATGGTGTGTAGCGGTGTATCTGGAAGTATTAACAATACAGATGTACTACATGCATACATTAAGTGTGTTTGTGTACTCAAAAATTTGTTACAGGAAGTCGTACGCGTATTTTATTTGCCTGCAGAAGAGAGCGGCTGAGAAACAAGCTGTTCAATTCAAACAAATAACAAAAGAGAGTAAAGGCTATTCTTACTCTCCTGCAAATTTTTACCGGCAAATTTTTACTGGAGAAGTACGCGAACAGACCTATTATATTACTGGTTTAAAAGAGAGAATGAGTGTAACAGTTATGTACGGTATGGAACATATATTCGAGTGAGAAACATATTCATTTTCTTGTTCTCAAATACCTGTGGTGCCACAAATATTTGCTGTATCACCACCAAAATCTGTTTATAACTGTTGGGAGAAACCATAGGAAAACAGAAATGTTAATCTCTTTTTTTCTTTACTCATTCACACATAATTTCGTTGAAAAAAATAATATTTCCAACAACAACCGACACTCAAATGCCAATTACTGCAAAATCCAATTGGTTATGGTCCCTAACGGTGGCATCGAATTAAAAAATTCAAAAAAAAAATATATATTTTGAATTATTTTTATGAATAAAATGTTCTCTTAAAAATTTTACATTTTTCTATGCTTTCTTAACTTACAAAGTCGATCCTTCCACTAATTTTTTTTTTTACTTTTTGATGACCACCCTCTCACATATTTGTCTGATCACATATTTAGTTGCAATATTCTGTTGTATTCAACTTTGCTGTTCTTAAATTCAATAAAATTTTTATTATTTATCGATGTTTCGTATGTGAAAATCGTGTTTTGTTTCTCATTTGAAAATATAATATCGTGGAAATGCATTGCACTTAAATGTTGATAAATAAGTTATATATAACAAGTGAATGCGTGCTAAGTTCGCCCGGGCCGAATCTTATATACCCTCCACGATGCATCGCACTTGTCAAGTTCTTTGCACGATATCTCGGCAATCAAAAGATAATGGATAATAATTGCTAGGATATTGGAGCTATATCAGGTTATAGACCGAATAGGGCCATACTAAGTTTGGATGTAGCAGAGCATAGTAGAAGTCATTGTGCAAAATTTCTCACTATAGCGGCTCGAGAAATAAAATTGGGATGTCGATTTATATGGTAGCTATACTTGTTTTTTGAGCGATTCTAAATGCTCAAGAAGTATAATCGGGGGATGTGAACCGATTCGGACTATACTTGGCACAGATGTTGCATTCACAGCAAAACACCTTATAAAATATGTTTGCCAAATTAGATAAAAATTGCTTCCTCTATAGGTCAAATTATCAAAATCCAATATTAATATTACAGCTATATCAAAACATGGAACGATGTGGCCCATTTGCCATCTCAACTGACCTACACAAATAAAACAACCGACCTACACTAACAGAAGGAGACGACAAAAGTGTATATACTTTATGGGATCTCAGATTAATACTTCGATGTGTTATAAACGAAATTAGTATACCCTCATCCTATGGCGGAGGGCATAAACACAGACAGACCCCGAGTTTGAATTAAAAAGCAGCAAAAAAAAAAAACAGTCAAAAATAAGAACAATAAGAACGGACGTTTTTTCTTTGTTCCGTCTTTAATTGTAGTTTTGCGTTGTTTTTCCCCGCCTAAATTTTAATAATCTGTTTTAATAGTGTTTAAAAAGTCTTGCTTAATATAATGGATATTTCTACTTTTGAACGGCAAAAGAAGAAAAAAGTTAGAACAAACATAAACAATGACATTCTCTCTCCACCACAGTGTAAAGTGCTCTCTTTAAGGGAGGCACTTAACTACTAAACACATACGAAGAGTCTTTAAAGAAAAAAAAAAAAAAAAACAATAGAGTTGTACTCATAAAAGAGTTCCACTAAAGCGAAAGAAGGACAACAACAGTCACTAAACGTCAAATGGTAATAACTTGGCATTGCCAGATCATTGCATCGTGACCCCGCTAAAAAGACATTAGAAATACCTCAAGCGAGTTGCCAGATTGTCAAATAAAATAACAAAACTGAAAACAAAATAAATCCCATAAAATCGTCATTTTATCGAAGAACATTTTTATACCCTCCACCATAAGATGGGGGGTATACTAATTTCGTCATTCTGATTGTAACTACTCGAAATATTCGTCTGAGACCCCATAAAGTATATATATTCTTGATCGTCGTAAAATTTTATGTCGATCTAGCTATGTCCGTCCATCCGTCTGTCTGTCGAAAGCACGCTAACTTCCGAAGGAGTAAAGCTAGCCGCTTGAAATTTTGCACATATACTTCTTATTAGTGTAGGTCGGTTGGTATTGTAAATGGGCCATATCCGTCCATGTTTTGATATAGCTGCCATATAAACCGATCTTGGGTCTTGACTTCTTGAGCCTCTAGAGTGCGCAATTCTTATCCGATTGGAATGAAATTTTGAAACGTAGTATTTTGTTATGATATCCAACAACTGTGCCAAATATGGTTCAAATCGGTTTATAACCTGATATTTTTTGCACGACGTGTTTTGTTATGACATCCAACAACTGTGCCAAGTATGGTTCAAATCGGTTTATAACCTGATATAGCTGCCATATAAACCGATCTTGGGTCTTGACTTCTTGAGCCTCTAGAGTGCGCAATTCTTATCCGATTGGAATGAAATTTTGCACGACGTGTTTTGTTATTATATCCAACAACTTTTCCAAGTATGGTTTAAATCGGTCCATAACCTGATATAGCTGCCATATACACCGATCTGGGGTTTTGACTTCTTGAGCCTCTAGAGTGCGCAATTCTTATCCGATTGGAATGAAATTTTGCACGACGTGTTTTGTTACGATATCCAACAACTGTGCCAAGTATGGTTCAAATCGGTCCATAACCTTATATAGCTGTCATATAAACCGATCTTGGGTCTTGACTTCTTGAGCCTCTAGAGGGCGCAATTCTTATCCAATTTGAATGAATTTTTGAAACGTAGTATTTTGTTATGATATCCAACAACTGTGCCAAATATGGTTCAACTCGGTTCATAACCTGATATAGCTGCCATATAAACCGATCTGGGATCTTGACTTCTTGAGCCTCTAGAGGTCGCAATTATTATCCGATTTGCCTGAAATTTTGTACGACGGATTCTCTCATGACCAATTACATACGTCTTTATTATGGTCTGAATCGGTATATAGCCCGATACAGCTCCCATATAAATCGATCTCTCTATTTTACTTCTTGAGCCCACAAAGGGCGCAATTCCTATTCGAATTGGCTGACATTTTACACAGGTCTCCAACATATAATTTAATTGTGGTCCAAACCGGACCATATCTTGATATCGCTCTAATAGCAGAGCAAATCTTTTCTTATATCCTTTTTTTGCCTAAGAAGAGATGCCGGGAAAAGAACTCAACAAATGCGATCCATGGTGGAGGGTATATAAGATTCGCCCCGGCCGAACTTAGCACGCTTTTACTTGTTTTGCTAAGAAGAGATGCCGGGAAAAGAACTCGACAAATGCGATCCATGGTGGAGGGTATATAAGATTCGGCCCGGCCGAACTTAGCACGCTTTTACTTGTTTATTATTAAATTATTTATCAAAAATGTCTGCTCCAAAACGAACAAGACTCCAAGCCCAAAATTCATTGACGGACATCGTCTTTTTGCATCTTGCAAATCTCGGACAATCGACTAGAAAAACAGTCCAAAAGTATATGCAATGCAAATTTTGCCCATGAACATTCCACTAAGGAACATGGGTAAACTTCTCACTTATCAATGAGTGAAGTCCGGTTCAAGTTTAAGCTCAGTGATAAGGCGCCTCCGAACGGCGTGTCGCAGTGCGACACTTCTTTGAAGAGAAGTTTTACATGGCATAGTACCTCACAAATGTTGTCAGTATTAAGAGGGGAAAACCACCGCTGAAAATTTTATGGTGGTCTCGCCAGGATTCGAACCCAGGCGTTCAGCGTCATAGGCGGACATGCTAACCTCTGCGCTACGGTGGCCTCCGTGTATCTAGTGAAAAAGTCAATGATTAAGGAAAGTGAGGGCAGAATATTAACAGAAATTGATAAGAAAATAATAGCAGTGAGATAAGAAAATAATAATTAAAAGTAATTGAAAGAGTATCATATTTAGAGACAGCTATGTATAAAATTTCCGTCCTCAAAACCGAGATAAAAGGCTTAAAAATAAAAGCATTAAAACAAGCTAATTCTCTAATCGCCTGTGATTTCAGACTTAACGGTATTCCGTGCACTTGAAAATATATGTCAAATTATAAACATTTCTGCACCAGTTGTTAAATTCATAAGAAACAGAATTATTCCCCAGATGATGTAATTATTGTTAAACTTACTTACTTTACTTTAATTGGCTATGACAGAATATTTGTCCAACTAGCCGAACGTAGAATAGCGTTCCAAGCGCCTCGATCTTCTGCGCTCATTCTAAAATTTCTGACACCAAGTTTCGGGATGTCTTCCACAACTTGATCTTTCCATTGGGCTTTTGGTCTTCCCAGTTTGCGTGTACCACCGTGATTGCCTTCAAAAGACTTCTTTGCTGGAGCTTCTTCATCCATTCTGACAACATGACCTAGCTATGCTATCGTCGTCACACAGCTCATACAGCTCGTGGTTCATACGTCGCCTATATTCTCTGTTAACGCAAACTGGTCCATATATCTTACGAAGAATCTTTCTCTCAAATACTCCAAGCACTGCCTCATCTGCTTCCACAAGTACCCATGCTTCAGAACCATATAACAGCACGGGTAGTATCAGTGTCTTGTAAACTGTAGTCTTCGTCTCTCGAGAGGTGGCCTTGTTTCTAAACTGCTTACTGAGTCCAAAGTAGCATCTGTTTGCCAGTACTATTCTTCGCTTCATCCCAAAACTGGTGTCATTCGTTTCGGTTACGGCGGTGACGAGGTAGATAAAGTTATCAAAGTTGTGGTTCCAAACTTTCTCCATTTTCTTTATCTTTATCTGCTCGGTTGTGCAAGGCTTTTTGGGAGTTGAAACCATCCATTTCGTCTTATCTCCATTTACTGCCTGACCCATTTTCACTGACTCTCTTTCGATTCTTTCAAAAGCTGCTGTTACTACATCCGGTGACTGACCTATGATATCGATATCGTCGGCATAGGCGAGTAGCATGTGCTCTCTTGTGATTACTGTGCCATATCTATTCACATCTGCATCTCGTATAATCTTCTCCAGCAGGATATCACATATATCAAAGAGATCACACATATCAAAGAGATCACGCGATAGGCTGTCTACTTGTCTGAAACCTCGTTTGGATTTTAAATGGTTCAGAGAGATTCTTTCCTATTCTTACTGAGGAACGCGTATCAGCAAGTGTCATCCTGCAGAGTCTTATAAATTTTGCAGGGATACCAAACTCAGACATGGCTTGAAATACCTTTGAACGTAAAGGAGTATCGAAGGCGTCTTTGTAGTCAACAAAGAGATGGTAGGTGTTGATTTGTCCTCTTGGGTCTTTTCCAGGTTTGGCGCAGTGTGAATATCTAGTCTAGGGTGGATTTACCAGGTCTAAAGCCGTATTGATAGGGCCCAATTATCTCATTGACTTTAGGTTTTAATCTTTCACACAGTACGCTCGAGAGTATCTTGTATTGCGATGGGGAGGATACTTATTCCTCAGTAGTTGGCACATTCCGTCTTGTCTCCTTTATTGTGTACGGGACATAGTATACTGAGGTTTCAATCATCGGGTATGCGTTCTTCTAGCCAGATTGCGCAGATAAGCTGATGCATACGCCTTATCAGCGTGTCGCCTCCGGTCTTAAATAGTTCAGCGGGTAACCCGTGGGCTCCTGCTGCCTTGTTGTTCTTTAGTCGGGTCACTGCTACTTGGACATCATTCTGACTAGGAGGTAAACATTCTATACCATCATCAGGGATTGGTTCTGCGGTATCCTCTTCGCCGCCAACATCGGACACTAGCAGTTGGATAAAATGTTCTTTCCATATCCTCAGCATGTTATCTGTGTCAGTTACCAGATTTCCTTCTTTGTCTCTGCAGGCCATCGGTTTGATGTTTAATTCTTTGGTAGAATTTCCGGACTTCATTCTGACTCCTGTACATCTCACGTCTTTCCATTTCCATTTTCTTTCTGCGGTATACATGTTTCTCCTCTCTGGTCCTCCTGGTCGTACCATGGGTTTCTTGGAGGAGGCTTCCGGTACCCAAGTACGGATTTCGCGGCATTTTCGATGGAGTGGGCATGAGTTTGCAACTTCGCCATTATATCATCGGAACAAGGAGTGCTTTCATTAAGAAGTTGGGTCAGTCGAGTGGAGTATGCCGCTGCCATTTGTTGTGTTTGCAGCTTTTCAATGTACAGCTTCCGTGCAGTGTCAGATCGTACTTTCTTCGGCATGTTCAAACGGGTGCGAACCTTTGCTGCAACGAGATAATGATCCGAATATGTTCAAGCAAATGCTTTGAACATGGAATATCACAGTCGTTGATATTCCGCGGATAATAATTATGTCCCTAGAACGTACATGAAGGGCACTTTGGCCATTATCCACAGGACATAGTGAATGTTAAGTACATATGGTTGTCTTAGGGAGGTCTCTGTTATCAGTAGACCCTAATAAAACGCAGAGGTATATGTTTACTTAGGATCGCAATAGAATATTACCCTAAATGCTTGTGCGTGTGGCAACCATATGTGTGCGTAAGTGCATTTAGGTTAGTCATAAAATTAGAAGATAAGGACGAGCGAGATAACACCGCGTTGGTATCTCGTTCCAGACTAGTTTTAAGATTTTCATTTGCTGTACTTATAGAAAATGTTTTAAAATAAAATAAGTATGAAAAAATTACTCAAGCACTTCATTATTAGTGAACATTTGGTCCTTCGAAAAAATTGAAGCTATCCCCCACCAGAGGTAAGAAGCTCAGTTAGAATCAGACCCTCTAAACAATAAAACAAATTACAATTGTTTAAATAATTCACTAAAACTTAATAAAAATAGTGAATAAGCGTCCTCGTGGCTTTTGACAACGAGAAGATACATAAAAAAAACAAAATATCCAATTTAAAAAAAAAAAACAATTGGTGCAAAAGGCGAAATTCGTGGCTTTGACAACGAATTTAAAAAATATATACACAAATAAAACCACAATCAAGCCAGAATGAGTCGGGAACAATATTACAAGCACCAGCAAGAAATTGGCGAAAAGGTCGAAATTTTAAAGCGAAGCTGTGTTAAGGAAACAGCCCGAGGTGTTGTAAAAGAAACCTGCAAAGTTCAGTTGGAGGCACTATGGCAGGAATTTAATAATAATCATGCCAAATTATAGCAATTAGGGATCAACAATGGCCCTTATTTTAAAAACCAATATTATTTGATGATGAAAACTGCTGTGGGAGAGATCGTTGCAGTTTTGAAGTCGGAAGAGAAAGAGACACTCCTGCAGGACGCTGGAACTTCAAACAGTTTATAAGTGCAAGAAATCCATCCGCCAAAAGAAGAGGAAGCACGGATGAAGTATCGGGCAAGAGAAGAATCCCAAGATTTCCAAAGTGAGAAATTGGCGGAGAAGAAAAAAGGCCGCATACGGAAGCTGATTCATAAAGTGAAAACCGTAATGTTGAAATTAGAATCAGTAGACAGCAGAGTAGTGCTAGGGGAAGCACAGAAGTCCTTGGAAGGACATATGAAAGAGTTAGATGAACTCTTTTGGGATTTGAGCCTTAACCATGATGGAGACTGCGAGTCTATCAGCAACGAAATCCCAGCAGTTGAGGAAATTTATGATGTTAGTAAAACAACTCTACTACAAAAATTGGACAGGCTGAATGAGCAACGAAATCCCATTAAACTAGCGAAAATAAAAATACCTGATTTTTATGGTAAAGTGGAAGAATGGTCGTCTTTCCACGATTTATATAAACCACTAATACACGATAACGGCAGCTTATCAGACGTCGAGAAAATCTTTCACTTGAAAGCTCACATAAAAGGAGAAGCTTCAAAAGTCATAAAGCATTTAACAGCAGATGGAAGCAATTATAAACCAGCGTGGGAGATAATAACCCAACGCTATAGAAATAAGAGAATTTTGTTCGAAACAACACTGGATCGGCTTTTGGACCAACCCCATGTTAATAGCGAAAACCCTAAACAAGTTAAAACATTACTGGATACGACAATAGAATGCGACCAGGGGTTAAGAGCAAGGCAGTGTGATATCGACGATACAGATGTTTTTATGGCCGCACTCAAGCGGTTCTTTGCAAGAAGAGGGAAAAGTGGCCATATCTATTCAGACAATGGCACCAACTTTGTTGGGGCCGCCAGCGCTATGGAGAAGGAGTTTGCTCGGGTAATAAAGCAAAATGCCAATTTAGCAGAAGTTTTGGAACATCAGCTGGTTAAGTGGCATTTTATTCCGCCGGGAAGTCCTCATTTCGGAGGATTATGGGAGGCCGCAGTTAAATACCACTTAAAAAGGGTCATTGGAGAAAATAAGATGACGTTTGAGGAAATGAGCACGCTTCTGGCTCAGATAGAGGCGATTTTAAATTCCAGACCCATGTGCGACATCAGTAACGGCGATGAGAGTCTGGACGTTCTTACTCCTGGTCATTTCTTAATTGGCCGACCAATGATAGATGCTCCAGAATTTGTAAACGACGCAGCGATCAACTGCCTAGACCGATGGATATTGGTGCAGAAAATGAGAAAACATTTTTGGAACAATTGGACAAACGACTATTTGACCAATTTACAACAGAGGTACAAATGGAAGACAGCAAGTCAAAATCTACCAGAAGGTCAAGTGGTCATTGTGAAGAACGAGGAAACTCATCCGGCGAGGTGGCCTCTAGGACGGATTACGAATGTGCATCCTGGGAAAGACGGTTTGGTGCGAACTGTCACAGTAAAAACTGCTTCAAATTCATTAAAGAGGCCAATAAATAAGATATGTCCTTTGGAGAATGTGTCATCAAAACAAGAAACACCGAATGTTACACGGGTCAACTGTACAACGCTTGGTAGCGGATCAAAAGTTAAGATATCTTATATCTGGGCGATACTTTTGATATTTATTGGATGTGTAAAATCAAGTCACCCCCCGATTGGAGCATCGCTAAAGAACATTAAGGACTCAACGATAATATATCTCGATCACATTGGTTCGGTGGATGTAGTTTCGTCAAAATGGAATTTGATAGTGTATTTCGATATGGACTCGTATCACTTGTTGTCGCAAGCGGATCTAAATATTTGTCAGACATTTGCAGACGAAGAATACGTGTGTGACGGAGGTTGGCCTTGGATAGATGCTAACGACCAATCATGTGAGACATCGCCACTAAAACCCCTAATCAGTCCAAATTGCCAGTTCGCTGATTTTGTGGTCGATGCATTCTGGAAGAAACTAGAACTTACAAACAGTTGGATCTTCAAGATTTTCAATCAAACTACTGGTCATATTCAGTGCATGAATCGCGCGCAACGAATAATCGAATTACCTCTTCATGGTACCTTGGAAGTAGAGTCTAACTGCAACATAAGAGTTCGAGGGACGACCATTACAGCTCCGCTTCCGGGTAGATTGAAACCCGGGTCATGGAAGACAGGATGACGTTTACGGCAGATATCGCTCTAATTGCCGATTTCAAATTAATACCATTGGGACCTATGATCATCAACCATACTCGGAAAGTTGATGAAGTTATGAAAAAGTTAAAAGACGTCCAGAAGACGAATCTCGACTTAAAGGGGTTGCAGTTTCACCTTATAAGCGGTCATGCGGCTTTCATTTTAGTTATCTTATTAACTGTAATTTTAGCGATATATTCTGTTAAAAAGTATATAAGTATGCGTGCAATAGCAGCTTTAAATTTTCCTCCACCTAATATTCACTGATACTTTAATCAATGAAATCTTTCTAGTAATTGCCAAGTTTACAGTCCACTAACATATCAATCATAATTATACTCACTAGCCTAGATTATGCCCCCGGCAGAATGTTCAAGCAAATGCTTTGAACATGGAATATCACAGTCGTTGATATTTCGCGGATAATAATTATGTCCCTAGAACGTACATGAAGGGCACTTTGGCCATTATCCACAGGACATAGTGTATGTTAAGTACATATGGTTGTCTTAGGGAGGTCTCTGTTATCAGTGCCTTGTGTGTCTTTGTGTTTCATGATCTACTTTCCTAAGTAGACCCTAATAAAACGCAGCGGTATATGTTTACTTAGGATCGCAATAGAATATTACCCTAAATGCTTGTGCGTGTGGCAACCATATGTGTGCGTGCATTTAGGTTAGTCATAAAATTAGAAGATAAGGACGAACGAGATAACACCGCGTTGGTATCTCGTTCTAGACTAGTTTTAAGATTTTCATTTGCTGTACTTATAGAAAATGTTTTAAAATAAAATAAGTATGAAAAAATTACTCAAGCAGTTCATTATTAGTGAACAGAATCTATATTCGCTCCACGGATCGATCGTACATCTTACACGCTGGATGAATGCCTTCCATCTATCACAACGTGATCATTTTGGTTTTTCGTGTTTTGATCGGGTGACAGCCATGTGGCTTTGTGAATATTTTTATGTTGAAATCTGGTGCTATTAACTACCATGTTTTTTGCCGCTGCGAAATCTATCAGCCTCAACCCATTACTGGACGTTATCTCGTGGAGGCTTAACTTTCCGACTGTAGGACCAAAAATGTCTTCCTTCCCTATTTTCGCATTAAAATCTCCCAGAACGATTTTAATATCATGGGCGGGGCAGCGCTCATATTCTCTCTCTAGGCGCTCGTAGAAAATATCCTTGGTCTGCTCGTCTTTGTCTTCCGTCGGGGCATGGGCACAAATAAGATTGATGTTGAAGAATTTGGCTTTTATGCGGATTGTGGCTAGCCTCCCATCCACCGGAGTAAAGCTGGAGACAAGGTGTTTCAGTCTCCGACTAACCACAAATTCACAGCCAAATTCATGCCTCGTGTTATGGCAGCTATAGTATAGTTTGTCACCGTTTGGTGTTGTAGTGACGCCATTCCCAGTCCATCGCACTGCGGTAATATCTGCCTTGTACTTCTCTAATACATCCGCCAGCGCGTTTTGTGGGATTGCACACGTATCCCTCGTTGTGGCGAGCCGATTGCTCCAAGATCCGACTCTCACCACCGCTTCTAACCTGGGAACAGACGCTGATGTTGGCCATTGGTTATTTGAAGGCGCCAATAACTCGCCTTGTCATCTCGAGTATCATTGGCACTCAGTATTTAGTTAAGAGCCAGTGCCACCTGACTCCTCACTAAGACTCTCCTCTCGAAAATCGCTGACTGCCCGCGGCCGCATTTGCAGCTACTCCGCATAAAAACGGAGCTTTCCACCATCCGCAACCTGTGGACGTGCCCGGTAGCTTTCAGCTAAGCTTCCCGTGATAACAATGGGTACCGCTCAAGTCGGAGCTCAAAGTTCCAGCATGTGTGGTGCTCACAGTCATCCCGTATCGGCCTAGATTATTGTCAAACTACTCTCACCATACAACAAAAACTATTTTTTGTAGGGTTTTCAGCGAATTCAGAAGAAACACCAAATCAAACCAATCCTTGTCAATATTAGATTTTCAAACGGACTCCAATTTTTATATAAAAGAAAACCTAACACATTCCCACTATAAGATCCTTCAAGCTGCCGCGGGCAGTCAGCGATTTTCGAGAGGAGAGTCTCAGTGAGGAGTCAGATGGCACTGGCTCTTCATTTAATACTGAGTGCCAATGATATTCGAGATGACAAGACGAGTTATTGGCGTCTGTTCCCAGGTTAGAAGCGGCTGGCGGTGAGCGTCGGATCTTGGAGCAATCGGCTCGGGATACGTGTTTAATCCCACAAAACCCATGCGGTTGGGGCGCTGGGCCATTAACCCGCCCCCGGAAAACTGAGAACTACTATGAGAAACAAAGGAATAGTAAAAACGGACCATCCAAAGTTGACGATCCACGCAAACGAAAAAAGGACCACGAATCTTCACCTGGAATGTCCGCACTCTTTATATAGAAGGTGCAGTATACGCGCTGGCGGATGTATTAGAGAAGTACAAGGCAGATATTACCGCAGTGCGATGGACTGGGAATGGCGTCACTACAACACCAAACGGTGACAAACTATACTATAGCTGCCATAACACGAGGCATGAATTTGGCTGTGGATTTGTGGATAGTCGGAGACTGAAACACCTTGTCTCCAGCTTTACTCCGGTGGATGAGAGGCTAGCCACAATTCGCATAAAAAACAAATTCGTTAACATCAGTCTTATTTGTGCCCATGCCCCAACGGAAGACAAAGACGAGCAGACCAAGGATATTTTCTACGAGCGCCTTGAAAGAGAATATGACCGCTGCCCTGCCCATGATATTGAAATAGTTCTGGGAGATTTTAATGCGATGATAGGGAAGGAAGACATTTTTGGTCCAACAGTCGGAAAGTTAAGCCTCAACGAGATAACGTCCAGTAATGGGTTGAGGCTGATAGATTTCGCCGCCTCAAAAAACATAGTAGTTAGGACCACCAAATCTTATATATAACAAGTAAAAGTTCGGCCGGGCCGAATCTTATATACCCTGCACCATGGATCGCATTTGTCGATTCCTTTCCCGGCATCTCTTCTTAGGCAAAAAATGATATAAGAAAATATTTGCTCTGCTATAAGAGCGATATCAAGATATGGTCCGGTTTGGACCACAATTAAATTATATGTTGGAGGCCTGTGTAAAATGTCAGCCAATTCGAATAAGACTTGCGCCCTTTGGGGGCTCAAGAAGTAAAATAGAGAGATCGATATATATGGGAGCTGTATCGGGCTATAGACCGATTCAGACTATAATAAACACGTATGTTGATGGTCATGAGAGGATCCGTCGTACAAAATTTCAGGCAAATCGGATAATAATTGCGACCTCTAGAGGCTCAAGAAGTCAAGATCCCAGATCGGTTTATATGGCAGCTATATCAGGTTATGAACCGATTTTAACCTTATTTGACACAGTTGTTGAAAGTAGGAATAAAATACGTCATGCAAAATTTCAGCCAAATCGGATAGGAATTGCGCACTCTAGAGGCTCAAGAAGTCAAAACCCATGATCGGTTAATATGGCAGCTATATCAGGTTATGAGCCGATTTGAACCATACTTAGCACAGTTGTTGGATATCATAACAAAACACATCGTGCAAAATTTCATTCCAATCGGATAAGAATTGCGCACTATAGAGGTTCAAGAAGTCAAGACCCAAGATCGGTTTATATGGCAGCTATATCAGGTTATGGACTGATTTGAACCATACTTGGCACAGTTGTTGGATATCATAACAAAACACGTCATGCAATATTTCATTCCAATCGGATCAGAATTGCGCACTCTAGAGGCTCAAGAAGTCAAGACCCAAGATCGGTTTAGATGGCAGCTATATCAAAACATTGACCGATATGGCCCATTTACAATACCAACTGACCTACACTAATAAGAAGTATTTGTGCAAAATTTCAAGCGGCTTGCTTAGCTCCTTCGGAAGATAGCATTCTTTCGACAGACCGACGGACGGACGGACATGGCTAGATCGACATAAAATGTCGCGACGATCAAGAATATGTATACATTATGGGGTCTCAGACAAATATTTCGATTAGTTACAAACAGAATGACGAAATTAGTATACCCCAATTTGTGTTTGTTTGTTTGAGTGTTCCTTATAGACCCAGAAACGGCTGAACCGATTTTCTTGAAATTTTCACAGATGGTGCATAATGATCCCATGGTGAAAATAGGGTACTAAATTTTTGGATACCTTAAGGGGGGAGATGGGTGGCGCGATTTAAGCGAAATTTTGTGTGCTCACATATAGTACCCTAAAAATATAAATTTGGTATCCAAATTTCGGAAGGGGTACCTAGGGGGGCCGCCGCGCCCTAAAACCTACCAAACATATAGTTAGACCAATCACGAAAATATGGGACTCAAATGAAAGGCGTTTAGGATAAGAAAACGTATCTGCTTTCCAATTGTCGGACCAAGTGCTAGGGGGACCACCCAAACTTTCAAAACACCACAAAATCGGAAGTTTTTACCGACAATATGGGACTCAAATGAAAGGTATTTGCGAGTAGAATACGAATCTTATATCCAAATGTGGGACCACGTTTCTGGGGGTCCTCCCCTTCCCAAAAACTCCCACCAAACCGGACTTATTTACTAACCATGGGAATATGGGGTTTAAATAAAAGATATTTGAGTGTAAAATTAGAATCTGAAATACATATATGGGACCAAGTATTTGGGGAGCCGCCCCTCATCAAAAAAAAAAAAAAAAAAAATATGCCCGAAGGGGCAAATTTATGACCATGGCAATATGGGGCTCAAATGCAAGGTCTTTGGGAGTGAAGCACGAATCTGATATCAATATTCGGGAAAAGTGTCTATAGGAAGTATTTGCTGGCTATTGCAATATTAGGCTCAAATAAGAGGGTTTTTAGAGAAGAACACGAATCCGATATATATTTTCAAAGCCAACTCACTGAGTGGCCGCCCATCCCCCAAAACACCCGCCAAGCCGGTCATGTTAGCCTAGTATGGAAATATGGGGCTCAAATTAAGGGTATTTGGGAGTAGACCACGTATCTGATATTAACATTAGGGACCAACTATCTAGGGGACGTCCCACTACCATAACAACCCCCAAATAGGACGTTTTTGCTCACCAAGACAATTTGGATCTTTAAGAGAGTGGAACAAACCGGACATATTTGCTGACTTTTGCAATAAGGAGTCTAAATGAGATAAGAAAACGAAATTGATATCCAATTTTGAGGGTAATGGCAATATGGGGTTCAAATAAATGATATATAGATATATGAGAATAGAGCACGTTACTGACATATTTTCCGGGCCTAGTATTTGGGGGACCTCTCCAATCCCCAAAACAACCCTAAATTGGGCATATTTACCGACAATGTCAATGTGGAACTTAAATAAAAGGCATTGGGTGGTGGAGCAAGACTTGATAACCATTTTCGGGACCAATTTTTTGGGGGTATACCCCACAAAAAGCAATTTTTTACTGACCATTGCAATTTGGGGTTCAAATAAAGGTATTTGGGAGTAGAATACGAATTTGATATCTAAATGTAGTACCATGTATTTAGGCCATCACCCCTAATCGAAAACTCCCCCCAAAGGGTAAAAATTTTTCGACCATGCCAATATGTGGCTCAAATAAAAGGTATTTGAGATTAGAAAACGAATTTGATAACCTATTTTGGGGTCATGCGTTTGGGCGACGCCTCATCGTGTAAACTCCCCTAAACCAATGGCAATGTGAGGTTTAAATAAATGGTATTTGAAAGAAGAGCACGATGCTGATATTTTTTCAGGGCCAAGTGTTTGGGACACCACCTCACCCCCGAAAACTCCCCTAAATCAAATATCACGAGAATATCGGGCTGAAATAAAGTATTTTTTTAAATCCAAACTTAAATTCGTAGACCAATAAAGATCATATGGGATTCAGATAAAGGCACTTATATTGTTAAACTGTTAGTCAAGCGATATACTATTTTCGTAGCATGGTATATCACTAAAAGCTCGTTTGAACACGGCGAGGAAAGTACGATCTGACACTGCTCGGAAGCTGGACATTGAAAAGCTGCAAACACACTAAATGGCAGCGGCATACTCCACTCGACTGACCCAACTGCTTGATGAAAGCACTCCTTGTTCTCATGATATAATCGCGCAGTGGCAAACTATTGCCAACTTCATGGAAAATGCCGCGAAATCCGCACATGGGTACCGGAAGCCTCCTCCAAGAATGGTACGACCAAGAGTGTCGAGATGCTACTGAAGCCAAGAATGCGGCATATAGAGCAACCCTGCAATCAGTAGCAACGCGCCAGATGAGAAGTATCGGGAGGAAAGGAGGGAGAAGAAACGTCTATTCCACAGAAAGAAAAAGAAAATGAAAAGACGTGAGTGTGAACGAATTGAGATGTACAGGAGTCAGAATGAAGTCCGGAAATTCTACCAAAGAATTAATCATCAAACCGATGGGTTTGGTACTGACACATCCTCCTGCAGAGACAAAGAAGGAACTGACACAGATAACATGGTGAGTATATGGGAAAAACATTTTACCCAACTGCTAGTGTCCGACGTTGGCGGCGAAGAGGATACCGTAGAACTAATCCCTGCTGTTGGTATAGAATGTTTACTTCCTAGTCAGAATGAGGTCCAAGTAGCAGTGAACCGACTTAAGAACAACAAGGCACCGGGGGCCGACGGGTTACCCGCTGAACTATTTAAGACCGGAGGCGACACGCTGATAAGGCATATGCATCAGCTTGTCTTCGCTGTCTGGCCGGAAGAACGCATACCCGATGATTGGAGCCCCAGCATACTATTGTACGTCCCGTACACAAGAAAGGAGACAAGACGGAATGTCTATATAATAAATAAATCTCCTCCCCATCGCATACAAGATACTTTCGAGCGTACTGTGTGACAGATTAAAACCTAAAGTCAATGAGATAATTGGGCTCTATCAATGCGGCTTTAGACCTGGTAAATCCACCCTAGACCAGTTATTCACACTGCGCCAAATCCTGGAAAAGACCCTAGAAGGGCAAATCTTTCGATACCAACTTACGTTCAAAGGTATTTCAAGCCATGCCGGAGTTTGGTATCCCTGCAAAATTAATAAGACTCTGCAGGATGACACTTGCTGATACACGTTCCTCAGTAAGAATAGGAAAGAATGTCTGCGGACCATTCAAGGATTAACACGTGTGATCTCTTTAATATCCAGCTGGAGAAGATTATTAGAGATGCAGATGTGACTAGATAGAGCACACTAATCACAAGAGAATACATGCTACAATGGGTCGGATATCTAGAATAGTCTTCAGTGCCCTAGTGGGCGTGATTTTCATAGCTTCGCCTATGCCTAGACAACATGTTCTCTGAACCTGTTGTATGGTCCTTATGTTGCACTTTTTCTCCATCGCAGTCCATCAAACTGCTGAGGCGTAAGTAAGTATTGGTCTAATCACACTCTTGTAGAGCCAGTGGACTTTCCTCGAATTCAGGCCCCATTTCGAGCCCGCGGCCCGTCTACATACTGTCCACCTTCTGTGAATCTTCTCCGTACGCTCCTTAATGTGACACTTCCAATTCAGTTTCCTGTCCAAGATCACACCTATGTATTTGACCTTGTCAGATATCGAAATCGTCTTATTGAGGAAACGTGGTGCATTAAATTAGCCCACCTTCGTCTTCCTCGTGAACAGCCATATTTCAGTCTTCTCTGGGTTAACATTGAGACCTCTGGGTCTAGCCCAGTCATATGACATAAGCAAGACCCTTTCGGCCCCTCTGCAAATCTCATTCGGATCCTTACCTTTTAGAAATGTTGTAACATCGTCTGCGTAGGAGTGGCGATAAAATGCCCCCTGTGGCGTGCCCTGTGCCACTTTCTCCCTTATATTTATGCCATGGGACACACAATTCATCCACCTGTTCCTTAGCATATGGTTTATCCAGTCTCAGGACCGGGTCCACCCGGTACTGATCTAAGGATTGGATCAGTGTGTTGGTCCGCAAATTGTTAAAAGCCCCCTCGATGTCAATGCATACCGCCAGTGTGTAAGTTTTGGCATCGAACGATTCTTCTATTTTATGCACAACCTCCTGCAGGGCAGTCTCCACCGACTTTCCCTTGACATAGGCATGCTGTTTGTATTTGAACAGTTCGCTTGATGTCATACTCTTTATCATGCTATCCACAATACGTTCCATGGTTTTGAGTAGAAAGGACGTAAGGCTTATGGGTCTGTAGGCCTCTGATGTCGCATTACTTGCCTTGCCGGGCCTGGAATAAACACCACCCTTGCCTCCTGCCAGGCTTTCGGAGTATATGAAAGTCCTAGGAACACTGTAAAAATGTTGACCAGACTAGGCGCCAGATAGACTGCCTCTTTCTGCAGTAACGCCGGAAATATTCCATCAGGTCCGGGTGACTTAAATGGTTCGAAGCTCCTCAAGGATTCCTTCACCATAAATTCCGTTATTATAACCTTTCGATCAACGTCATTATCCCAATATTCCGGTGTCTCCGTGATTCCCGTCGTATCCTGTGGAAAATGGGTCTTCTTCAAAATCCTCAACATGTCCTCCATTGTCTCTGCTCTCACTCCCATATCGTCTACTAAAGTTTCAGTTTGGACATGGGTTTTTGAGAGAAACTTTTTTATCTTGGCGGCATCAATAACGATATCAACCTTTTCACAGAAAAGTTGCCAGAAGGCACGTTTTGCCGCTCTAGTAATGTTATTGTATTCCTTGAGCCGTGTGTAATACACATCCCAATAAACTTCCGCTTTTTACGACGTGCTCTGTTAAAACGTCTGCGGACCTCTTTCCCAATCTTGCGAATCTCCCCGGTCATCCAGGGTTTTTCTTGGGCTGATTTCCTTTCCCGAAGAGGACAGCTGTCTTCGAACGACCCCACCAGTGCAGTCGTAATCCTGTTGACATTCTTTGACAATCTAAATTATCATGCCCAAGTCTTCTTCTGTGTAGCCTTCCGAATTTTGTCCAGTTGGTTTTCAACTTATTCTAAACCTAATGTAGCGATGTTCAGAGAAAGAGTGTTCCATGGAGACCCTCCTCATCGATCACATTTTCCGAACATATCGTCACATCTAGTACCTCCTCCCTAATCCTATTAACAAAAGTAGCGGTGTTAGCAATATTAAGTGTTATTAGGTCCTTAGTATTCAAGAACTTTGCCAGGGCTTGGCCCCGCTTATTAGTTTTGGTACTTCCCCATGAAATGTGGTGAGAGTTCGTATAACACCCTATTAGTACCTCGTTTCCTGTCTGTTTTGCTTTCCTCACCAGCCGTTGCAGCTCCGACGTGGGTGGCGGTGTCGTAGTGTCGAAAGGAAGATATTGTGATACCAGATATGCTCCACCGTGTTCCTGTTTCACCACTGTTGCATCCGACGTAGACAACTCTGGGTACAATATATAAGTCAAATTTCTATGACAAATAACGCAGGTCCTTGGCCGAGTACCAGTGTTAGATTAGAATAATTGGTAGTTGATATGATTCAGTCCAGAGACTTTGTTCCGTGTCGTCCATGGCTCCTGAATTTAGGCGATATGAATCTTGCCCTTGCTGATTTTGTCCATCAGAGCGTGTGTAGCAGTGTCGCTCCGGTGGAGGTTTATCTGGATTACTTCAATCATTGGTCCTCCAGTAAATGGGCATCTTGGGAGCAGGTGATGATCTCATTGTCTGCTCCCTGTTCTTTAGATTGCGTTGACTTTCCTGTCACTGCACTGCCTGATGTCATCGTTTTAGGTTCTTTGCCTAGTCTAGTCTTCCGACTTAATGGAACCAATACCGATTCCATCGTCGGGTCCCTGTTCTTTAAGCTTTACTGGGTTTCCATTTCCTGTACTTCCTGATGTTTCAATACTACGACCCTTGCCTATCTTAGCCTTCCAAATCTTAAGTAAATGGGCTTCTTGGGAGTAGGTGATGGTACAATCATCGGCTCCCTGTTCGTTGGGTTGCATTGAGTTTCCTGTCGCTGTGCTGCCTAATGTTTCAATATTAGGATCTTTACCTCTCCCAGTATTCCGAATCATTAAGTCAGTGTTGGTTGTCGGGTTCCTTGTTTGTTAGGCTGTGTTGGGTCTCTCGCCACTACACTGCCTGATATTTAAGTATTAGGACCTAGTCTTTCGTTGTCGGCACCCTGTTTGTTGGGCGGTGTTGAGTCACTTGCCACTGCACGGTCTGATGTCGCAGAATGAGAATTTCTGCCTATCCTAGTCTTCCCAATCTTGAAAAAGACAGATTTGTTCTCGTAGTGCGCAATGGGCTTTAGTCTTAGCCGAACTTGTCATGGAGCCTTGATCAATGCCAACCACAAAGATAGTTCCTTCCTCATTCTCCTCCCTGT
Organism: Stomoxys calcitrans; assembly: GCF_963082655.1. Classification (NCBI taxonomy): domain Eukaryota; kingdom Metazoa; phylum Arthropoda; class Insecta; order Diptera; family Muscidae; genus Stomoxys; species Stomoxys calcitrans. The sequence goes on from NC_081554.1 coordinate 108,105,725, forward strand.
GGAAGGCCTCCCACTTCTCTGCGACCAAACCTTCGTTTTGCTTGCGCAAGAATCCCATCATGCGCAGCGTAAAGATGTCCCCTCTAAATTTGCTGCTCATCATTTGTATGGGTGCACCCTCAACAGAGTTCCACACATGTTCAAAAATCCGATCGTTAAACAGATCCTTCACTTAGGACCGATGATCTAGTGGAATACTACCGGATGCACAGCCGATATTGATGACTGCATAAGTCAGCTCATCTCTGTTGTGCTTCCTTGCCACTCTGGCGTAAGAGGGCAGCTCCTTACCATTCTCAGCGACCATTTTCCCCTTCCGTGATGGCTCCGCAGGACACTGTCTGGAGTCTCCATTGCGGGATGGCTGGCTTGGTTTTCCCAGAGTACTTGAGAGCGGGGAGCTCTTTTTCTTCTTCAGTATTGTAGCAGTGTTATGCTCTTCGGAAGATCTGATTCTTTTTCCAGCTTCCGTAGAAGTGCTTGGAATGTCAGTTCTACCCTTCTAGCATCCTGCACTTTCCCCCGATTACGCTGTCGGTACATACTCCTATGTCTCCTTCGTCGTGCACCGGATCACTTTCTCGGTCTGCTTGTGAGCTTAGCAAGGCCTTCGCTCACTTTTGCTGTCATCCCGATGCCCTCATCTCTCGATTCGGCTGCGATGACTGTTTCATTGACACAGTCGCTATCAGAAACACCATCTTTACTTAAAGGCTGGAGACGAACTGTGCATCCCTCTGGTTTATCCGTCTCTTCCACATTAATTAGTCTGACGACTAGTTGTGCGCTAATAGGTAGTACCTATTCCGAGATACGAATATATATTTATTTTTTTCTATGAGAAGCGAAATAAAAACACGTCCGCTTTACTCAACGGCTACTAATTTTTTGGCATAAGAAATCGAAACACCGTAGTGTGAAATTGGGAGTTCCCCAAGGCAGGGTGATATCTCCCGCACGGTATAACCTCTACCTATCCTCCATACAGCATTGAGATCGTATCATATGCGGGCGATTGTGCGATCATGGCATCAGGTAAACCACCCATTGAAGACATCTGCCATAGCTTAAACATCTACCTCAACGAACTTGCCTCTTTTTCGCCGCAGGAAATATGAAGATATCTGCCACCAAATCTTCAGCCACATTGTTCACCACATACACGCATGAGGTGCGTAGGGAGCTGCGAGTGATGGTCGACGGAGTGACAATTACGACCATCAAGTGTCCCAAAATATTTGGTGTCACATTTAACAGCTCTTACAAATTCTTCTCACATGCCACAAGGTCCTTAAGTAACTTGCCGGCAGCACTTGGGGTGCTGACAAAGAATCATTGTTGACCACGTACAAAGCAATTAGTAGTGGAATTATATACTGAACTGTCAGAATGCCGCCCTTCGAACTGCACGTCCATCAAGAGATAAAAATCCTACCCGTGCGAAGACACAACTACATGCTGTCTGAACAATACCTTCTGAGCTTTTATCGCAGAGACCATCCAAATCATCATCTTGTGGATAGATATCCACCGCCCAGAAGCCTTAAGGTAGATAAAGCGACGTATAAAGCGGGTCTAGACAACATTCATGCAGACACCGTAGCAGATGCGGTGAATTGCTACCAGGCGAATGTGATCCTTGGAGAACGACCGCCTCCCATTGCATCTGAAGAAATTTACCTCCCCTGCAAACCAGAGCAGTTCTACCTCAATTATGATCCGGCAAATGCAGCCGCCTCAATTCCTACAGAGCAAGGATTGATGCCAACGTTCAAGATGTATGTCCCAATTGTGACGAGGGACCATACGCCACCTATTTAACTGCCCATCCAGACATACTCGCCTCAGACCCAGATCCCTCTGGATCCACCCCATCTTTGTGGCAGAGTTCCTAGATATGGACCCTCTACAGACGAAAGATAGAACACAACACACTGTTATAACAACTACATCTCACAAGGCAACACATGCTACTCGCCTGTACCGACGACATCGATTTCATAGGTCGGTCACCGGAAGTAGTAACTGCAGCCTTTGAAAGAATCGAAAGAGAGTATGTGAAAATGGGTCGGACAGTTAATGGAGACAGAACGAAATGGATGATTTCAACTCCCATTACGCATTATACAAAAAATCAGATAAAAAATTAAGAACTTTGAGATAGTCTGTAAATATCTAATGCGGCACCGCCGTAACTGAAACGAACGACACCAGTTTTGAAATAAAGCGAATAATACTGACAAACAGATGCTACTTTGTATTAAGTAGGCAGTTTAGAAACAAGACCACCTCTCGACAGACGAAGATAACACTATGCAAGACACTGATATGATATATATATGGATCCGTGACATGAGTACTTGTGAAAGCAGACGAGGCAGTGCTTGGGCTATTTGAGAGAAAGATTCTTCGGAAAATATATGGACCAGTTTCCGATAATGAAGAATATAAGCGTCGTATGAATCACGATCGTGAATCGTATGATGACGATCACATAGTTACACGTATCGAAATACAACGGTTGCGTTAGCTAGATCATATTATCAGATTGGATGAAGAAGCTCCAGAAAAGCAGAAGCTCTAGAAAAGCAGAAGCAAACCGGGTGGACAAAAGCCCGACTTCGCACAACTTGATCTTTCCGTCGGGCGCAGAAGATCGATGCGCTTGGAACACTATATTACGTTCGTCTAATGGGACAAAGGTTCGGTCATAGCCAATTGAAGTAAGTAAAGTTATTGATGTGTTCTTGTTAAAGAATCTAGATATTTTTCTTTTTTTTTTCAAAAATGTTTTATAAATATTTTGTCTTAAGAAAAAATGTTACCAAAGTTTGACATTTAAACTTTTTATTATGAAAACAAAATCTCATTAAATAATGCCTTTAGAGAAAATTTTTAACAAAAATATCATAAAATGTTGTCTCTGGAAATGTATTTGAAATATTGTCTTAAAATGTCCCCAAAATTTTGTGTTTAGAAAATTTATTGTTGAAAATATGTCTGTAGAATTAGGTTAAAACAAAAAATTCTTAAAGATTTATGTTTGGAAAAAAATTTCATGACATTTTTGTGTTTTGAAAAAATTTCAATAAAATTTTATGATTTAGAAAAAAAGTTAGTTGAAATTGAATTGAAATTTGGTATGCAAAAATTTTATTCAAATCTTGTCTCTAAGTAGAATTTCAACCGAAAGTGAATTTAAATGAGAACATATGTCAAGAGGATGGTTTTCGAAGCAGACATGGTAAAATTGATAATGTAGACAGTGCTTATGTGTGAGACCGGTAAGCATACGTTATCCAGATGTAGGGTTAAAGTAATAAAATGCTTCTGGATTACCAAGCGCACACAAGAATTTCAGCGATAAGCATTTGGATAGCATATGTTTTCATGTCGTAAGTGTTTGCTTAGGATGCTTGTCACCTGAATTGTGGTATGTTCTGGGAAATGTTCTTGAGAGGTTTTTGTCTATGATTGTCTACCAAGCAAAAGATCTTTAATTTTGTAGTTAGTTTTAAGTAGTATATATTTTTCGTTAATAAATTAGTGTCTTACAAACATTCATTGGTATATGAAGTTGTTATAACTTTACTTTTATAGTTTTGGTCCTTCGAGCCGAATAGAGTTTTCGCGCACCCGCGGTCTTGATCAGTAAAGCTGTTATATGGAATGCGAGGGGCGCATGCAAGAACACGTGAAGATATACATAAGCATATAGACGCCACGAAGATTAATGGTGTGGATCATCTGGCGAAGGTGACTGCTGGAAAGACGACCGCTACAGAAGAAATACAGATACGAACAAGTAAAAGCGTGCTAAGTTCGGCCGGGCCAAATCTTATATACCCTCCACCATGGATCGCATTTGTCGAGTTCTTTTCCCGGCATCTCTTCTTAGGCAAAAAAAGAATATAAGAAAAGATTTGCTCTGCTATTAGAGCGATATCAAGATATGGTCCGGTTTGGACCACAATTAAATTATTGGGTTGCCCAAAAGTAATTGCGGATTTTTCACATAGTCGGCGTTGACAAATTTTTTCACAGCTTGTGACTCTGTAATTGCATTCTTTCTTCTGTCAGTTATCATCTGTTACTTTTAGCATGCTTTAGAAAAAAAGTGTAAAAAAAGTATATTTGATTAAAGTTCATTCTAAGTTTTATTAAAAATGCATTTACTTTCTTTTAAAAAATCCGCAATTACTTTTTGGGCAACCCAACACATGTTGGAGACCTGTGTAAAATGTCAGCCAATTCGAATAGGAATTGCGCCCTTTGTGGGCTCAAGAAGTAAAATAGAGAGATCGATCTATATGGGAGCTGTATCGGGCTATATACCGATTCAGACCATAATAAACACGTATGTTAATGGTCATGAGAGAATCCGTCGTACAAAATTTCAGGCAAATCGGATAATAATTGCGACCTCTAGAGGCTCAAGAAGTCAAGATCCCAGATCGGTTTATATGGCAGCTATATCAGGTTATGAACCGATATGAACCATACTTGGCACAGTTGTTGGATATCATAACAAAATACTACGTGCCAAAATTCATTCAAATTGGATAAGAATTGCGCCCTCTAGAGGCTCAAGAAGTCAAGACCCAAGATCGGTTTATATGACAGCTATATAAGGTTATGGACCGATTTGAACCATACTTGGCACAGTTGTTGGATGTCGTATCAAAATACGTCGTGCAAAATTTCATTCCAATCGGATAAGAATTGCGCACTCTAGAGGCTCAAGAAGTCAAGACCCAAGAACGGTTTATATGGCAGCTATATCAAAACATTGACCGATATGGCCCATTTACAATACCAACCGACCTACACTAATAAGAAGTATGTGTGCAAACTTTCAAGCGGCTAGCTTTACTCCTTCGGAAGTTAGCGTGCTTTCGACAGACAGACGGACGGACGGACATGGCTAGATCGACATAAAATTTCACGACGATCAAGAATATATATACTTTATGGGGTCTCAGACGAATATTTCGAGTAGTTACAATCAGAATGACGAAATTAGTATACCCCCCATCTTATGGTGGAGGGTATAAAAAGGCTCTCTGAGGAAGAAATATTGGTAAGAAGTAAGTCTAGTTGCTGCCAGCAATTCAGTTGAAGGAAGACACACCAGCTATCAAGGCTGAGAAAATTGATGATATGGAAGTCAACAATAAGGCTCTACAAAATAAAATCGAGGATGAAAATGTAACCAATGCACAGCCAACAACACAAATTTTAAATTGGAATCTGCTTTGCGACTATCCCAGAATGCAAAATTGAATCTCCAAGTCAAAATTCAAAGGATGCGATCTAAGTTCGAAAGAGATATACAAACGAAGAAGAAAATTCGCTGCTTGGTGAAACAATTGAGAGATTTATAAGATGAGGTGGATGACTAGCGCAAACAGTGTATTGCTGCTGTGGTAGACAAAAATAAATTAGAAGGCGATCTCAAGGAATTGGAAACAAAATGGTGGAAGTGGATACACTGACGCATGTCAAGAAATTACAAGTTCAGCTTAAGGAAGCGTTGAGTGAAGCCTAAGAAGCCTAAGCCGCCAAGTATGAATTTCAAGCAGTCAGCAAAGAGGCCGAGTGGAAATAAAAGCCTTAAAAAAAGAAGTTACGCAGCTCAACGAAATCTTTGACGACCCGGAGAGAGCACGAAGAGCTGCAGATACAGAACGGGATAAAATAGCCGAGAAGATGGCAGCCATTGCCGTTAAGGTCACTCTGATGATTGATGAGATACGTCGTTTGGAAAATTGATAATGTAGTAAAATACTTCGGGTTACCAAGCGCACACAAGGATTTGAGCTATAAGTATTTGGTCAGCATATGTTTTCATGTCGTTTGTGTTTGTTTAGGATGCTAGTAGCCTGGGTTGTGGTGTGTTCTGGGAAATGTTCTTGAGAGGTTTTTTTTATCTATTATTGCCTACCTATCATAAGATCTTTAGTTTCGAAGTCAGTTTTAAGTTGCATATTCTCCGGTATAATAAGTTGTTATTACTTTACTTTTATACAGTACGAAACAATTTTAAAGTATTTAAATTTTTTAGCATTATAAACTAAAATCAATTTTTACTAAATGACCTATTTGCAGCGTCCAACGACCTACATCAATAAGAAGTATCTATGAAAAATTGCATGCGGATAGCCTCATACGTTCGAACGCTATCGTGATTTCGGCTATCTGTTGACCGGACGGACTTATATGTGAAGACTGGCTGAACCCATTAAAAACGAATGGTGGGTACAAACACACTCAAGAATAGAACTGTCTTAGAATGAAACTTGTTAAAAATTTTTCGCGTCCTATTAGGTCTTGTCGAAAATGTTCTCAAAATTTTTAGATGTGAGAATTATGGAAACCGTTTTAGAGTCTTCTTGATTTTATGGTTTCTTTATCCAAAAAAAGAATAAATTAATGGCGATAAGCCTGCTACTTGTCACAACAGGTGTGGTATTATGTCAAAGTCATTAATATACACTTTTCTTCGCTAAATGGCCACTCAATATTAAGTAAATTATTGTTTTTTGTTATTGTAAGCACTTAGCTGTGCTTTTAACAAAATTGAAATATGCTTTCTTACATAAAAAAGATTTTTTTTTATATTATTTTTAAAATTAAAAAAAAAAACAAGTTAGAGCGTGCTAAGTTCGGCCGGGCCGAATCTTATATACCCTCCACCATGGATCGCATCTTTCGAGTTCTTTGCGCAGTATCCCTTTTATGCAAACAAAGTATATGAACATGGACGGAGGAGGAGCAGTAGCTATATCAAGTTCTAGTCCGATTCGGGGCTCAAGAAGCAAAATCGGGAGATCGGTTTATATGGGAGCTGTGTCAAGCTATAGATTGATACAGACCATATTGCACACGTATGTTTAAGGCCATGGGAGAAACCGATGTACAAAATCTGTGCCAAATCGATCGGTTATATGGCAGTTATATCAGGGTATAGATCGATTTGGACCATACTTAGCATAATTGTATGAAGTGATACCAAAACAACACGTACAAAATTGCAGCCAAATCGGATAGGAATTGCGCCTTCTAAAAGCTCAAGAAATCAAGACCCAAGATTGGTTTATATAGCAGCTATGTCAGGTTATGGACCGATTTGAACAATACTTCTCACATTTGTTGGAAGTGATATCAAAATACTATGTGCAAAATTTCAGTCAAATTGAATGAGAATTACGTCCTCTAGAGGCTCAAGACATCAAAACCCAAGATCGGTTTATATTGCAGCTATATCAGGTTATGGACCGATTTGAACCATACTTAGCACAGTTGTTAGAAGTGATATCGAAACACTATGTGCAAAATTTCAGTCAAATTGGATGAGAATTGCGCCCTCTAGACGCTCAAGAAGTCAAGACCCAAGATCGGTTTATATGGTAGCTATATCAAAACATGGACCGATATGGCCCATTTACAATCCCAACCGACCTACACCAATAAGAAGTATTTGTCCAAAATGTCAAGCGGCTAGCTCTACTCCTTCAAAAGTTAGCGTGCTTTCGACAGACAGATGGACGGACGGACATGGCTAGTTCGACTTAAAATTTCACAACGATCAAGAATATATATACTTGACAGGGTTTTAGACGCATATTTCGAGGTGTTACAAACAGAATGAGGAAATTAGTATACTCCCATCCTATGGTGGAAGGTATAAAAATATGTTAAACAAGTTTAAGTGTTCTTCCTGGAGTCGGAGTCGAGTCAAAATCGCTCGAATCCGCAGCCATGCTTTTGACACACTCTGTAGAAATTCAAATGCAGGTTGTTCACATTTTAATTTTTATGATACCTCGCCATACAATAAACGATTTCTTCTTAGTTCGAGTAATGTTAACCGATTAACTTTGAATGTTCCGAAGTTGATTTATTGCTTCTGGCTTCTTGATGGTGTTTCTATCATTCTTCATACGTTTTCATTATCTTTCAGTAACGCCTGATTTCTATCGCTGGAATCCTGCTCTGTCTCATCTATACTCACGTATATTTCCATACTACACTGGCGTTGCTGCGGAGGTGCTAAGCACCGTTTAAAAACTACTTGTCAGTATTAATTCTGTTGCACTGCATAATTTCAAAAGATCATCAGCCCAATTCTGAAAACTCCCTGGGAATTTCTCCCTCGAATAAAATCTTCCTATTCTGATTGAATGGGGAGAGGAATTTCGAATTCTCGAAAACAGATGTTTTGCTTCAGCTGTTTTATTTTGGCTAAACATTTTACTATTATTTCTTGGAAAAAAAAAACATAAAATGGAAAAATAAGCAAAAATAAGTTATAAAGGTTGATAAAAAAGTTTACAAACATGTTTATTGTTGTTTTGGTAATGCTTGTTTTAATTTTTGTACTTTAATAGTGCACAATTATGGCCTACAGCTTGTCACCATATTTATGTGTTCGGATAACAACTTTCCGTCTTCATCCAATAATCGTTGGCTAAATTAGATGCTTCCAGAGTGGTCTGGCGTGTTGTCCCTGGTTGCATGCGGGGCACACATCCTGCATGTTGGCGTTTTCCCTTGCCAAAAGGAGTTAAGGTGGCTGAATCGTATGAATGCTGTGGTGGTCTGCCTGATACGCAGTTTTATCTAAAGGCCTACTTTTATGGAACTAGAACTTGAAGATCTAATCGACATTTCCGGGCGGCGGCCGCTTTTCTTGGTGGTTGGGACGGCTGCTGGACATAGTCCTGCCGGAAAGCGACTTATGGATTTATTCTTACTCCTGTGGAGTAAATGATGTCAAATGTGGCGCCAAGTATCTTTGAATAATTGCCCATTTGTACTTGTTTTTGATGAAAAAGTAACAAATAATTTCCATATATTTTCAATTGTTTATAAAATCCAAAAAGTCAAGACCCAAAATCGGTTTATATGGCAGCTATATCAGGTTATTGACCGATTTGAACTATACCTGGCACAGTTGTTGGATATCATAGCAAAACACGTCATGCAAAATTTCATCCCAATCGGATAAGAATTGCGCACTCTAAAGGCTCAAGAAGTCAAGACCCAAGATCGGTTTATATGGCAGCTATATCAAAACATGAACCGATATGGCCCATTTACAATACCAACCGACCTACACTAATAAAAAGTATATGTGCAAAATTTCAAGCGGCTAGCTTTACTCCTTCGGAAGTTAGCGTGCTTTCGACAGACAGACGGACGGACGGACGGACGGACGGACAGACGGACGGACATGGCTAGATCGACATAAAATGTCACGAAGATCAAGAATATATATACTTTATGGGGTCTCAGACGAATATTTCGAGTAGTTACAAACAGAATGACGAAATTAGTATACCCCCCATCTTATGGTGGAGGGTATAAAAAGGATATAAGAAAAGATTTGCTCTGCTATTAGAGCGATATCAAGATATGGTCCGTTTGGGCCACAATTAAATTATATGTTGGAGACCTGTGTAAAATGTCAGCCAATTCGAATAAGAATCGCGCCATTTGTGGGCTCAAGAAGTAAAATAGAGAGATCGATTTATATGGGAGCTGTATCGGGCTATATACCGATTCAGACCATAATAAACACGTATGTTAATAGTCATGAGAGAATCCGTCGTACAAAATTTCAGGCAAATCGGATAATAATTGCGACCTCTAGAGGCTCAAGAAGTCAAGATCCCAGATCGGTTTATATGGCAGCTATATCAGGTTATGAACCGATTTAAACCATATTTGGCACAGTTGTTGGATATCATAACAAAATAATACGTGCAAAATTTCATTCCAATCGGATAAGAATTGCGCACTCTAGAGGCTCAGGAAGTCAAGACCCCAGATCGATTTATATGGCAGCTATATCAGGTTATGGACCGATTTGAACCATACTTGGCACAGTTGTTGGATATAATAACGAAACGCGTCGTGCAAAATTTCATCCCAATCGGATAAGAATTGCGCAAAACATTGACCGATATGGCCCATTTACAATACCAACCGACCTACACTAATAAGAAGTATTTGTGCAAAATTTCAAGCGGCTCGCTTTACTCCTTTGGACGTTAGCGTGCTTTCGACAGACAGACGGACGGACGGACGGACATGGCTAGATCGACATAAAATTTCACGGCGATCAAGAATATATATACTTTATACGAATATTTCGAGTAGTTACAATCAGAATGACGAAATTAGTATACCCCCCCATCTTTTGGTGGAGGGTATAAAAAAAAAAAACAAGTAAGAGCGTGCTAATTCGGCCGCGCCGTATCTTATATACCCTCCACCATTGATCGCATTTGTCGAGTTCTATGCGCGGTATCCCTTTTAGACAAACATAGCATATTGCATAAGAACCATAAATGAATGCTGAACATTGTAGAAGTCATTGTGTAATATATCAGTTCATTCGGATAAGAATTGCGCCTTGTAGGGGCTCAAGAAGCAAAATCGGGAGATAGGTTTATATGGGAGCTTTAACAAGCTATTGATCGATTCAGACTATACTAGACACGTATATTAAGGGTCATGAGAGAAGCTGTTGTACAAAATTTCAACCAATGAGAATTGCGCGCTCTAGAAGTTCAAGAAGTCAAGATCCCAGATCAGTTTATATGGTAGCTATATCAGGTTCTATACCGCCATACGCCATACTTAGCACAGTTATTGGGAGTCATAACAAAACACCTCATGCAAAATTTCAGTCAAATTGGACGAGAATTGCGCCCTCTAGAAGCTGAAGACCCAAGATCGAGACCATACTTAGCGTAGTTGTTGGAAGTGCTACCAGAACACAACATGCAAAATTTTAGTTAAATCAGGCGAGAATTACGCCCTCTAGAGGCTCAAAAATTCAAGACCCAAGATCGGTTAATATGGCAGCTATATCAGGTTATGGACCGATTTGAACCATACTTGAATATCATAACAAAACATATCGTGCAAAATTTCATTCCAATCGGATCAGAATTGTGCACTCTAGAGGCTCAAGAAGTCAAGACCCAAGATCGGTTTATATGGCAGCTATATCAAAATATGAACCGATATATCAAAACATGAACCAACCGATATATCAAAACATGAACCAACCGATATACACTAATAAGAAGTATTTGTGCAAAATTTCAAGCGTCTAGCTTAACTCCTTGGGAAGTTAGCGTGCTTTCGACAGACAGGCGGACGGACGGACATGGCAGGATCGACATAAAATGTCGCGCCGATCAAGAATATATATACATTATGGGGTCTCAGACGAATATTTCGAGTAGTTACAAACAGAATGACGAAATTAGTATACTCCCATCCCATGGTGGAGGGTATAAAAATAATATGTGGATGCCACCACGTTTATTAATTTATGCCACCACATTCATTTAATGTCGTTGCGAAAAATAATTTATTTTCCTTTCACCTAAATCACAACGTACACAGTTGTTGCCAATTGAAAAAGTTGACGGTTTTATTTAGTTGTTGTATGATAATAATTGCGACCTCTAGTGGCTCAAGAAGTCAAGATCCCAGATCGGTTTATATGGCAGCTATATCAGGTTATGAACCGATTTGAACCTTATTTGACACAATTGTTGAAAGTAAGAATAAAACACGTCTTGCAAAATTTCAGCCCAATCGGATAGGAATTGCGCCCTCAAGAAGCTCAAAAAATCAAGTCCCCAGATCTGTTTATATGACAGCTATATCAGGTTATGGACCGATTTGAATCATACTTGGCACAGTTGTTGCATATCATAACAAAACACGTCGGATAAGAATTGCGCCTTCTAGAGGCTCAAGAAGTCAAGACCCAAGATCGGTTTATATGGCAGCTATATCAGGTTATGGACCGATTTGAGCCATGCTTGGCACAGTTGTTGGATATAATAACAAAACACGTCGTGCCAAAATTCATTCAAATCGGATAAGAATTGCGCCCTCTAGAAGCTCAAGAACTCAAGACCCAAGATCGGTTTATATGGCAGCTATATGAGGTTATGGACCGATTTGAACCATACTTGGCACAGTTGTTGGATATCATAACAAAACACGTCGTGCAAAATTTCATTCCAATCGAATAAGAATTGCGCACTCTAGAGGCTCAAGAAGTCAAGACCCAAGATCGGTTTATATGGCATCTATATCAAAACATGAACCGATATGGCCCATTTACAATACCTACTGACCTACACTAATAAGAAGCATTTGTGCAAAATTTCAAGCGGCTAGCTTTACTCCTTTGGAAGTTAGCGTGCTTTCGACAGACAGACGGACGGACGGACAGGCGGACGGACATGGCTAGATCGACATAAAATGTCGCGACGATCAAGAATATATATACTTTATGGGGTCTCAGACGAATATTTCGAGTAGTTACAAACAGAATGACGAAATTAGTTTACCCCCTATTCTATGGTGGAGGGTATAAAAAAAGGAACTATGGAACTATAAGAAAGAAAGAGATGGGACTAGTTCCAGCGGTTCCTTACTTGGATAAGTTCCAATGAACTAGTTCCATCCGCAACTACCCAACTCTAATTGTTTCCTTCATTGCCAAACTCACAAGATGTGCATAGTTGTTGTCGTAGAAGTATAGATATACGCCGTATTGCAATGTTGGGTACATGTCATGAAAAAGCGTATTTCTGGCTTCGTATATACAATTTTCGTGATGCATGTCTCTCAGGGAATTTAGTACAAAATTGTGAAAATATCAAAAATTGTCTCTCCAAATTTCGAACTCTGAAGTATCTCCAATTTTAAATTACCAATGTGGCACCCAGAAAAAGTCCTGTTATATTGCCTCTTTTGCCAAAGCCGGGGGAGTCTACTCACAGGTAGATTTAAAATACTTCTCATGTAACTAAAGTGCAGGTTTAAGGTCTTTAAATAAAGTGGCGGTAGGCTAGTCTCAAGACAAAGCATGTAATTTGGTGTGTTATTTGGGGGATACAACATCTCCTTTATAAAATATCTTAGCAATTCCTCAAACTCCTTGAACCTGAGGTCCCCAGACCTGAGCAGCGTAAAACATTATTGATTTTGCTGCTGTATGAAAGATCTTTAATTAATTCAAAAAATTTATTCTTGGATTATGAATGTTAGTCAGCCAAATAGAATTTACCGCGTTTTTATCCGAAAAAGGTTTATCTAGAATATGTTTCCTAAAAGATAGATTGTAAGTCAAAGTGACATCATGGTACCTACATTCGTAACCTATGCGTAATTCTATGCGACAGTTACCACAACTCCAAGAAATATCACTTCTAATCCTTGTGCAATTCCTAAATACCATTATCTTTCATTTCTCCAAGTTAATTTTAAGACACCATTGGCTGCTGTAACTACATAGCGCATCGATCATATCCTGTACAATAAAACTTTAACTACGGACCCAGCAACAACAGCAACACGATCAGGGAGATTATCTTTCAAGTCATTTAAATAAAGCGGGAACAATGTTGGATTAAGCAGACAACCCTGCATGACACCTTGAGTCACCTCGGATGGATCGGATAAAGTTCTATCATCCCAGACCTGACTGCTCGTAGTCGAATACATCATCTGCAGTACCAAAATCACTTTCATCGACAGCTCTGCACATCACAGTTTATACAAAAGTGAATTTCTCGGTATCATAGCAAAGGCCGAAGAAAAGTCGATGAAAAACGCGTACATTTTCTTTCCCTGGGAAAAATTAAGGTGCACATGAGAGAATTATAACCGAGCGTTTAAAGAAATCCAGGATATCCTCGCATAAGTAAATAACATTGAATAGTGAAAGGATTTCGTTCAGGAAACCAGCAGGGGCAAAATGATAGGACTCATAGCTAATACTATCCAGACCCGGAGCCTTATTTGTCTTCACATGCTTCAGAACAGAAACCAGATCTCTCATCTCGAAAAGTGGGGTCAATAATATGCCTTATTGTCCAAGAAATGGGGTTAACAGCTTCCGAGCTAGATAAGAGGGATTTAGAATGATTGTAAAAATCTATACTGCTAAGATTATGCCCCACTTTTCGTTGACAGTTATCCATCGAGTTAACTAATTTCCACCACTCGCTGCTGTTTCTAACAGTATTTAACTTTTTAATATTACTGAATTTCTACTTTAGCTTCTTCTCATCACAAATCTTCATACATTTAGATCTATTCTCGTCATAGGTTCTTCCGTCGACCTGGGTGTTGGACCTACGATATCGTATAAGACTTTCCAACATACGTCTACGGCAATTCTCGCATTGCGAATCGTACCAATTGTTAACCGGTTGACAGCGTTTTTTGCCACTATTTTACCGACGGCTGAACGAATTTTATCTATACAAATATTTACCTTCTCTTGTACACACAAATAAGATCGCAAATAGTCAATGTAGAAAAGATTTTCTAGGGCCGTTCTGTCTCCAAGGTAGTTTTTGAGGCAGAACCCATTCGCTTGCTAGCAGATTTTCAGCCGCGTCTAACGCTACAACCAATGGCATGTGATCGGAATATGGTTTACTAGGAACTCGAAAACCGGAGAGCAACTTCAATAAACCAAGCGAACAAATAATCAATTAATGAGCTTCCCATGACCCCGCAAACTGTGTACTCACCCTCATAATCTCCTGACATGCGCTTATTCAGTATAATACCACCGGCGCTATCCATGTCGGTTTGTCCATGTAAATTTTTGTACAAAGTACAGGTCGCAGTTTTCACTCGATCGTCTTAAAATTTGGTACAGCCATATTTTTCGGCTTAGAGACGAAGCTTATTGAAATTGGAAAAAATCGGTTCGGATTTCGATATAGCTCCCATATATATGTTCGTCCGATTTTCAGTAATAATGCAATAAAATGGTCACTTGTTAACTGATTCTCTCGAAATTTGGCAGGAACAATTTTCTTATGACTCTCAACATTAATGGTAAATTTCATGGAAATCGGTTCAGATTTAGATATAGCTCTCATATAAGCATATCGCCCGATTTTCACTCCTAGAGCTACTGCAAGCGCATGTAGTCACCAATTTTCACAAAACTTCGTTCAACGCTTTCCTCGACTACTGTCACAGTATCTGAGAAATTTGCTCGAAATTGGTTTAGATTTAGATATAGCTTCCATATATATGTTCGTCCGATTTGCAGTAATATTGGAATTAAATGGTCTTTTTCAACCGATTCTATCGAAATTCGGCAGGAAGGATTCTCTTATAACTCTCGACATTACTGGTGAATTTTATGGAAATCGGTTCGGATTAGAATATAGCTCTCATATTTTTTCACTCCTAGAGCCACTGCAAGCGCATTTATTGACCAGTTTTCCCAGACACTTCGTACAACGATTTCCTCGGCGACTTCCACAATATCTTTAAAGTTTGCTCGAAATCGATTCAGATTTAGATGTAGCTCATATATATATGTTCGTCCAATTTGCAGTAATATTGCAAAAAAATGGTATTTTGTTAACCAATCCTCTCGAAATTTGACAGGAAGGATTTTATCTTGACTCTCGACATTACTGGTACATTTTAATGGAAATCGTCTGAGATTTATAGCTCTCAAATATATATATCGACCGATTTTAATTTCTAAAGTCACAGCAAGCGCATTTATTGTCCCATCTTGCCAAAATTTTACAAATCGCTTTCCTCTACGACTGCCACAGTATCTAAGAATCTTGCTCGAAATCTTGCTGTACAGCTCCCATATATATGTTCGTCCGATTTTGAGAAATATTGCAAGAAAGTGCTATTTATTTAACCGATTCTCCCGAAATTTTGAAGGAAAGATTTTCTTATGATTCTCGATATTAATGGCGAATTTCATATAAATCGGCCCAGATTTAGATATAGCTGTCATGTATGTATATCGCCAGATTTCACCCCAAGAGCAACTGCAAGTGCATTGTTTGACCAATCTTGCCAAAGTTGTGCACAGCGCATTCCTCGATGACTACCACATTACCTGAGAAGTTTGCTAGAAATCGGTTCAGAATTAGATACAGCTCTCATATATATGTTCGTCAGATAACAATGTTGTCATTTGTCACCCGTAGTTATTACAGTTTGAACATATTTGCTCGCCGAGGTCCATCAATATTGGTTCAGAATTGGATATAGCTCCCACATAGGATAGGTGTAGGGTATTATACAGTCGGCACCGCCCGACTTTTGCCCTTCCTTACTCGTTTTGTATTTTGATTTACGGTCTTTTGAGATCAAAGGAACATCCCTCACCAATTACGCGAAACGGCTCAGAATTGAAGTTATCGATTAAAGTTTCAAGTTT
Organism: Stomoxys calcitrans; assembly: GCF_963082655.1. Lineage (NCBI taxonomy): Eukaryota > Metazoa > Arthropoda > Insecta > Diptera > Muscidae > Stomoxys > Stomoxys calcitrans. The sequence continues at coordinate 108,121,983 of NC_081554.1, forward strand.
TTCAAGTCATGTGACCAGTATGTGCAATTAATCTAACTTGGAGCGAAATGGAAACTGATCACAAAATTTTAATGAATATTGTCATACCCACCGCCGTAGGATGGGGGGTATATTCATTATACCCACCAGCGTAGGATAGGGGGTATATTCATCTAGTCATGCCGTTTGCAACACATCGAAATATCAATTTCCGGCTCTACAAAGTATATATATTTGGGATCGTCGTAAAACTCCGACTGTCCGTCCTTCAAAAATTGAGCTGAAATTTGGCGCAGATACGTCTTTTTGATGCACGCTGGTTAAGTTCTTGAACGGGCCAAATCGGACCATATTTAGATATAGCTGCTATATAGACCGATCTGCCGATAAAAGGTCTAATATAAATGCTTTATTTTTAACCGATTTCGGTAAAATTTTAAAGACTGAGTAGCTTAAGGCTTCCCGACATCTGACACAAACATGGTTCAGATCGGACTATATTTACATATAGCTGCCATATATACCGATCTGCAGATAGAGGGTCTGAAGCCAACAAAGGCTTTATTTCATTTCGCTGAAATTTGAAACAGCGGGTTATTTTAAGCCTTCCGACATCTGACTTTCATATGGATTAAATCGAACTATTGTATATTGAGATATAGCTGCCACATAGACCGATCTCCAAATAAAGGGTCTGAAGCCCATAAAAGCATTGTTTTTCAACGATTTCGCTGAAATTTGAAGCAGTGAGTAGTTTTACGCCTCCCAGGATAGGACCCAAATATGGTTCAGATGGGACCATATTTAGATATAGCTGCCATATAGACCGATCTGCCGAAAAGGGTCTGAAGCCCATAAAAGCTTTATTTATTACCCGATTTCGTTGGAATTTGAAGCAGTGAGTTATTTTGACCTTAGTATGGTTCAGATCGGACGATATTTAGATATAGCTGCCATACTGATCGGTCAGTATAAAGACCTATAAAGAGTGTGAAGGCCATAAAAGCTTTATATTTTTTTTATCGGATTTCGCTGAAATTTGATACAGGAAGTAGTTTTAGGCTACCCGCCATCTGACCCAAATATGAAAAAGATCGGACTGTATTAAGATATAGCTGTCATATACACCGATATGTCGATTAAGGGTCTGAAGATTAAAAAAGCTTCATTTATTACCCGATTCTGCTGAAATTTGAAATTGAAAATTCAACAGTGAGTTAAATATATTTATTAGACCACACAATGTCCGTGCCGAATTTGGGTGCATAAATTATCCAATTTGCACTGGATTGTGACGAAAGGGGGTTTTCAAAGTTCGGCCCGGCCGAACTTAATGCCTCTTTACTTGTTTTTGTTTGTTCTTCTTGAAACCGTATAGCCCACCACAAATAGCGCGTCCCATATCGCTATTTTTTGTCGCATCAACCCAAAAACTAATATAGTTTTTAAAGAAACTAGAACATTTTGAACATTTAGCTGGTAAAATATGCGTTTCGAGAAGGAAAAAATATCAAAATTGTCGATGTATTGTATTGTATTGTACATTGTACATTATAAGATACCAATTGACTCACTTCTAATCGCTAATTCAAATTTGCATCATTTACGGTGGTTGTATTGTTTTTATAAGACTTTACTTCAATAATGCATTCACAGTTTATTGTATTGTAGATAACAGGTTGCGCAGGTACTCAGCATCTGGTAGAAAATCGGCGACGACTTTTTCCCCTGCGCATGAGTAAGGTTTGTCATTAATAAATTTTCGATGATCATCATGACGGAACTTTGTCCGCATGCTTGTCTACCTTTTTGAAAATTTTGCCGATCTGTCGTAAGAAATACCTGTTGGAGCGTTCGTCTGCGGTGTAGTCTTTATCTATTTATATTTTTGGGCCAACAAGTTAACGCTTTGCAGCCATACCGGCATTTACTCGCATGGGTGAATTTAGTGTTAAAACAAAAGACTTTTCCGATCCAACTTTGTGAACCTCCACTACACTGAAGGTGACTTTTAGAGTTTGTGTACATAGCTCCTTCAATTCACACACCGCTTCAGGCACATAGTTGCTTTTATGACAATGTTATTGCGTCTGCAGGTTTTGTCTACAAACTCGAGACCGTTTTTACCAGATTGCAGCTCTTTCTGAAGACGGGCGTTGTCGTCGCGCTTATGCTGGATTTCAATGGAGATTGGTGTCAGGTCTTCTTCTTCACAATACACTCCAGTTTGGCATCCAAAGCACTATTAAGTTTATGGCACACTAGCCGATGACGCTGCAGAGGTAGTAGCAACTGCGGCACTTGGATTCATAATTTTGTTAGATAAATGTTTTTTTGGTGTATTGTCAGCAAAAATATCCGGAGAAATTTGTTTCAAGCTTCTTCCCTGAGCATTTATAAATTTTGAAAGAAAGGATCACACATAAACAGTTTTATGAATGAGAAACAATGTTTTTGCTTATTTATGTATGACAAACCAATAGTGACGCGAAAAAGAAGTATATTTTTAAAAGTAGACAGTTTGTAGTTGTTCGTAATTTTTACAAAAATCAGAATATTGGCAAAATTATGAAGAGCGGTAAACAGAAAGCGGTTTGACGTTTCAGTGCAGGGTTGCCATAGAACGTACTGTGGATACCATGATAAAGAGTAGGACATCCAGCAAACTGCTCATATACAAACAGCATGCCTATGTCAAGGGAAGGTCGATGGAGATGGCCCTGCACGAGGTTGTGCATAAAATAGACGAATCCTTCGATGCCTAGACGTACACATTGGCGGTTTGCATTGGCATCGAGAGGACATTATCAATGTGTTAACCTTACCGTCCAGGACAGTAAAATTGCCCTCATGACACTCGACTTCAAGGTTCATCTCAGGTATCCGATCGGAAACCTCTTCCCTTCCTTCCAGGTTTCCTTTCTTCGCCTCGATTATACCACGATGGTATGAGCTGCTCCTATCCTCAATCCATTCTCCCATCGCCTTAAGTCTCATAGCCGTAGTGGCTGCCTCACACTTAATCTGTATGTCAATGGGTCGGCCATCCAGAATAGTCTTTAGTGCCCTAATAGGCGTGGTCCTCATCGCACCGCCTATGCCAAGCCAACATGTTCTCTGAAACTGTTGTATGGTCCTTATGTTGCACTTTTTCTACATTGCAGTCCACCAAAATAGTAAGACGTAAGAGCCAGTGGACCATCGTCGGATTCGGCCCCATTTCGAGCCTTCGGCTCACCTACTTACTGCCCAACATCTGTGAGCCTTCTCAGTATGCTCCTGAATGTGACACTTCCAATTCAGTTTCCTATGCAAGATAATTCCTAAGTATTTCACTTTTGCAGATATCGAAATCTTTTTGTTGAGGAAATCTGGTGAGTTAAATTGGCCCACCTTCGTCTTCCTCGTGAACAGGGATATTGCAGTCTTCTCTGGGTTCACACTGACACCCCTGGGTCTAGCCCAGTCATATCCCATATGCAAGACCTTTTGGGCCCTTCTGCATAGCTGGTTCAGATCCTTACCCCTAAGAAGTATTATAACATCGTCTGCATAGCACGGGTTCAAATCCCTTCTCAGTTAGCATCCGTAATAGGTTATTTATGGTAGTCACCCATAGGAGTGGCGATAAAACGCCCGCCTGTGGCGTGCCTTGTGCTTCTCTCCCCCTTATATATATGCCATGGGGCACATAATTACCTTTTCCTAACCTTTTCCTTAGCACATGGTTAATCCAGTCACTAAGGATAAAGTTTCCCTCTTTCTCCCCTCCAAACCTTAACTTTCCTAATTGCTAACGAAATGCACTGCATATATAGGGGACATCCCCTGCGTGTTGGTTTCGTGAAAACAAAGCTTGGTAGGAGGCAAGGGTGGTGTTTATACCCAAGCCCGGCAAGGAGAGTTATGCGACACCAAAGGCTTACAGACCCAAAAGCTTCACGTCCTTTCTACTCAAAACCGAAGAACGTATTGTGACCACCATGATAAAGAGTAGGACATCCAGCGAATTGCTCAAATACAAACAGCATGCCTATGTCAAGGGAAGGTCGGTAGAGACTGCCCTGCACGATGTTGTGCATAAAATAGAAGAATCCTTCGATGCCAAAACGTACACATTGGCGGAATGCATTGACATCGAAGGAGCTTTTAACAATATGCGGACCGAAACACTGATCCAATCCTTAGACCAGTACCGGGTGGACCAGGTCCTTAGGTTAGGTTTAAGTGGCAGTCTGCCATCAGATCCACTTAGACGTTTTCGTCTATTGTGATACCGCAGTAACAGAATAAGGAAGATGCCTTCTAGTTCCTGCCGTTGAACCATCCAGATCGCTTTAAAAAGCCCAATCACATTCTCAAAGAAATGAAAACCTAAAGGGGAACTCCTTCTAACTGCTAGTGCGGTACACACACACTGAAGGTGTTCTATAGTCTCTTATTCCTCCCTATAGCTTCTGCAAAAGTCGCTGTTGGCAACCTTCAGTCTGTCAGCATGTTTTCCGATTAGATAGTAACCTGTCATGACGAACTGAGAGACTGAGACGTCTGTTCTAGCCAATGACAGCAAAGCAGTAGACCCCTTAAAGTGTAGATGAGGCCACATAGTTTTGGAATGCTCCCAGTCCCCTCTTGTGACCATCTATCATTCGTTGTCCTTCGAGCCTTGTCCTGAAAACTTAACTTACATGTCGCTGGAGGCATGCCCATAGATCCCAGTGTCCCTGGAATGTGTAAGGTAGATCCTGGGATACCTCTGTGGCCCGGCACACAGAACAGGTGAATTTTGAACTGTTCCCTGGGATACCTCTGTGGCCCGGCACATAGAACAGGTGAATTTTGAACTGTTCAGCCATATCGTTGAGAGATCTGCGACAATCGAGGGCAGTTTTTGTGTTCAGAAATACGTTCTCCAGGGATTTAAAGGCTGCCTGGCTGCCTGAGAAGATATTTATACCAATCGTCGAAATGACGATTAGACCAGTTCTATATCTTTAGAGCATTAAATTCAGCATAGCATTAAATTTAGTGCATCAGATGGTGTTGTCCTCAGTGCGGCTGTGATGTATAAACAAGCCATTCTTTGGATCCGGTTAACTATTGAGCTGTAGGTGGATTTTTGAAGCGCCGTCAACCAAACCACAACACCATATAGCATAATAGGTCTGACAACTGCAAATATACCCAATGCATGACACGCGGTCTAAACCCCCAACTTTTGCCAATGGCTCTCTTCCAGGTGTAAAGGGCAAGAGTAGGCTTTCTTGCCCTTCCAGAATATTGGATTTGAAGTTCAATTTCCTGTCCAGCAAAATACCCAGGTATTTTGCGCTTTCTGTAAATGGAACATTCTTTCCACGGAAGAAGACAGGTTCCACTGTAGGCTACTTGTATCTCCTGCTGAAAAGAAGTACTTCTGTCTTGCACGGATTTATACCTAGACCACTTTCGGTAGCCCACTTTCCTGTTACACGTAGAGTTTCCTGAAGTAAATCTCTTACAGTGGTGAGAAACTTTCCCCTAACCGCAATTGCTGCGTCATCAGCATACGCGACCACTTCAACACCTTTTTCTTCCAGAGACAAAAATGTATATATAAATGCTATATTCCAAAGTAGAAGAGACAGGACACCTCCATGAGGTGTTCCTCTGCTGACCCATCATTTTAGATCCACAGATCCCAAGCCTGCCGTAATGCATCTTTCAGTAAGTAAGTTATTAATAAAGTTTCTTATGGTAGAGTTGATGCCTAGAAACTCCCACTCCTTCATGATGGACGTAGGTTTTACATTATTGAAAACACCTTCAATGTCAAAAAATGGTACCATTGTATATTCCTTGACAGTGAGAGAACCCGAATAGCCGACTAGGTCGTGAAGGGCTGTTTCAGTGGATTTGCCTTTTTTATATGCATGCTGCTGCCGCGATAGGTGATCTCGAGGGATCTTTGGCCTAAGATATGTTTCTACCAACCTTTCAAGAGTCTTCAGCATAAAGGATGACAGACCAATAGGACGAAAATCTTTCGCCTTCGTGTGGAATGAAAATGAACTTCGTGTCCCTTCATCCCACAAGTATATATGACATTCTGACACGAGCAGAGTATATCTCCCTAATCCAGGGAACATGTCTGTCAGACACAGCTTGTAATTCAACCGGTGATACATCATCAGGGCCTGGCGACGTAAAGGACTCGACTCAGACACAAATTTCCTAATAGCCTCCAATGAATAGATATTTCCCTAATAGCCTCCTCTTCCGGCGCCATGTTGTCCGTTGGAGAATTTCCTGGGAAATGTGTATCAACGAGTAGTCCTAGTGTTTCCTAACTAGACATTGTCCATACATTCTCTGACTTCTGAATATACCCCACCGTAATAGGTCTCAAGGACAAAATCTTCCTTCGTCTAGAGGCCTCAGAGCCCTCCATGGAGCTGCAGAATTCTACCCAGGATTTGTTTTGAGCTTTTCTTAGCGAATTTTTGTTTTAACCGTTGATGAAGCGGACGCATTGTTATTTCACTCCGCAAGAATTTTCCAGTAACTCGTAATACGACTGACGACAGGTCAGTAGGGGCTTTTGACGAAGACACCTGGTTCGAGTCTTAATGACAAGGCCGAACCTATTCTTTCTTCGCATGCCTTTAATTTGCCTAGGCCATAGGCATCGAATTGTATCGTTGTGCGCTAAAAAATATTGGTGAGATCTGGCCAGGTGCAGCACTAGTTATAGTCAAGAAGGAAGACATTCCTTCTCGATCAATGGCGCATGCTTGGACACCAAGGATTGCCTCAGATCCTGAATCGATACTTGGAAAACGAAGGGAATGTAATCCCATTCTTTCAACCACCGACTGGAAGATTGTATGAGGCTGATGGTGACAGGAGACATGCAGTATTCGTACTAAACTCCGGCTGTCTCGCAGACCTCAACAAGTCTGAAGGGGTTGTATCCTACGGATTCAACAAGTTGAAACTGAAGGTCTATAGAAGCGGTGGGGTTCGGGAATCAGGAGACGACTCAGCAGTTGTTGCTGAACACTTGCCTGAGGAACTATTGACCAAATTGCTAAAGTCTGGCGGATTATAGGAAACTGAAAATTTCCCTGCCACAACCGAGACAGGAGGGAATGGTACTACAAAAAGTACCATAAAGAGTGTACTTTGTAAAGGGCGGATGGATAGAAATTTGGCATGTAGGTACAACTAGGAAATATTTGACGGGAGATTAAATGCTCTATTCAAAATTTGTACATTTTGGTACCAAAATTGGTACCATTTGGAACATTCCTTACAGATGGAGCTAGAGGTCTTAAATTTGGCATGCAAGTGCAACTAGGAAAAATATGATGGGTGACTAAATAATCTATTCACAAGTTATACATTTTGATACCATTTGGTACTTACTTTACAGATGACGCTAGAGGTCTAAAATTTGGCATGTAGGTACAAGAAGGAAAACTATAATGGGAGACTAAATGATGATGATGAAATAGCTTATGATGAAGATGATGAAATAGCGTATCTTCTCCTAAAGCGAACGGGGACTGCTAAAATTAAACAATTTGACAAACATTACCGCAGTCTTGACAAAAATACAATATGGGGAAGAAAACGTACTAATTTGTGGTGTAATTGGTACCTTGAAAGAAAATATTGGGCAACTATATGATAATTTTTATTCTTCATATATTTAGGTACTCAAACCAACGAAATGGTAATTTTTTAACGCAGTGATCTATAGCTCTAAAATTGGGATACAAGTACACCTTAACAATAACTTTTATGTGGCCAGAAGATTATTGAGTATTAGTATTGAGCCAAAGTACTCAACAGAAGAATATGGTTACACCTTGACAGTAATTATTGGGTGTTTAGAAGATTTGTTTTTAATTCGTACATTTCTTTACAGAAGCGACAGATTTCTTAAATTTAGTACGCAATTCTTAAAAAACACGTAGCGGGCGTCATATAGGGTTCACGGCTTTAGACAAAAATTGCTCAAAGTTTTGGATTGTTAATACACAAATTGTGAATGGGCTAATTGGACATCTGGCACTTAAGCTACAACTCCCTCTTCTGACCAGTAGAACTTTGCCTATTGATGGCCGTTTGATTATCTGGCTAATGAACTGCTATCTTGTGATTATGTTTACCTCGTTGTTATGTGTAGTTTTTATATATTAATTGTTATTTTGCATGTTTGTATTACTCACATTACCGTCTGAAGTACCATCTGTAGCCGGTACTATAGAACCACGACTAACCCGCCACATCCCGAAATAAAAATTTTAAGGTTAACTATACAAAATTAGCTTGAAATGACCAAAATATACATTAACCTCGAAAAGCACTTGCATTTTTGTAGCGTGCCTTGCACAACTTCGTGACCTCTTTTTTTTGACAATATATGGTAGAATTTTTTTTTTTTTTGCTTTCCAAAGTATCTTCAAATCTCTTAATTCACTATAAGTATTTTAGAGAATTTTTTTTCACATCACAAAAAAATAATATATTTCAATGGAAAATTGCGTATGTAGCGTTCGTCACGCAGGAATCGCCCATTTTGATCTCTCTATTTAAGGTGTTGAAACCATATAAGACGCATTTACTTCCCGATTTTGACGGAATTTTTATCATCTTACTCTGAGGATTGGTACTCTATTCGGCTTTCCACGTGAACGACTGACAACCTCCATATAAAAAAATTGTACCCAAAATTCCAGACCACTAGTTCCAAACCTGTTTATTCAATAGTTCCAAAATTATCAGGACTAGTTTTACTTTCCTTTGCTTTCAGTGTAATCAACTGGTGAATTTAACATGGGTTTGCCATTGGAGAAACCAGTTGACCCTGGAGTAAGTACTTCTGCTAATTTCAACAAACTAGTTCCGTAATTAATATCTTTTGACATTTGTCAATGTTTGAAAATATATTTTCTCTGCTTGGTCTCGGTTTTTTCTCTGTCACTCTCTCTACTTAAACAATTTTGTAAGTTTTGTTTATGGTCGACGATGCGATTTGAACTCATAATATTATGTTTGGTTGTCTTCCACTCATCCTCTAGCCTACCAATATCACTTTGTAAATGATGGAATTTTTGCATTCCCTATTGTATTTATTATTCATTAATGCACAGCAATAAGTTTCTCATTAAATTAAATTAAAAATTATATATATAAATCACTTAAAAAAAAATATTGAGAAATACATATAAAATGGCGCCGAGGTTTCTAAAATTAGTTCAAAGAAATAATAACAAAGAACATTGAATAAGAACTGCTATGCTATTGGTTGCCCAAAAAGTAATTGCGGATTTTTCATATATTCGGCGTTGACAAATTTTTCCAACGGCTTGTGACTCTGTAATTGCATTCTTTCTTCTGTCAGTTATCAGCAGTTACTTTTAGCATGCTTTAGAAAAAAAGTGCGCAAAATTTTGTTTACATTTGTTTGTTTGGCGTCAATTTTAATATGGAGCCCACAAAGGAGCATTTTCGTCATATTTTACTTTATTATTTCCGTAAAGGAAAAAACGCGGAGCAGGTTGTTAAAAAATTACGAGATGTGTATGGTGATAAAGCCCTAAAAGGAAGACAATGTCAAAATTGGTTTCGCAAATTCCGTTCTGGAGATTTTTCACTTAAAGATGAGCCACGTTCAGGTCGGCCAAATGAAGTTGATGATGACCAAATCAAAGCATTAATCGAATTGGATCGTCATGTAACTGAGCGTGAGATAGGAGAGAAGTTAAATAAACCAAAATCAACCGTTCAATATCACATAAAAAGTCTTGGACTGGTGAAAAAGCTTGATATTTGGGTACCACATGTATTGAACGAAACTCATTTAACAAACCGAATCAACGCTTGTGATATGCACCTTAAACGCAATGAATTCGATCCGTTTTTAAAACGAATCATAACTGGAGATGAAAAATGGATTGTTTACAACAACGTTAGTCGAAAACGATCATGGTCCAAGCATGGTGAACCAGCTCAAACCACTTCAAAGGCTGATATCCACCAAAAGAAGGTTATGCTGTCTGTTTGGTGGGATTGGAAGGGTGTGGTATATTTTGAGCGGCTTCCAAGGAACCAAACAATTAATTCGGATGTTTACTGTCAACAATTGGACAAATTGAATACAGCCATCAAGGAGAAGCGACCAGAATTGGTCAATCGTAAAGGTGTCATATTCCACCAGGACAACGCTAGACCGCACACATCTTGGGTCACTCGCCAAAAACTGGGTGAGCTTGGCTGGGAACTTTTGATGCATCCACCATATAGCCCTGACCTTGCACCATCAGACTACCAATTATTTCGATCTTTGCAGAACTCCTTAAATGGTAAAACTTTCGGCAATGATGAGGCTATAAAATCGCACTTGGTTCAGTTTTTTGCAGATAAAGGCCAGAAGTTCTATGAGCGTGGAATACTAAATTTTTTTTCGCAACCAAGAAGCACGATCATTTTTTTTAATCGACCTCTATCAACAGTACCTGTTACTAGTTCGGAAAGCAGTATATGAGACTAACTGCATAAATTATTAAATTTGAGTAAAATGGAACTGAAGAGACAAAATGGGCTTTACAAGCTAGATACTGGACTTGGTGATGGTGCCAACTGGCCAGTAAGGACCACTGGAAATGCCAACCAAAAATAACTGATCTTGAGCGCATAGACTGTAAAAAGAACTTTGAGAAAAAAATCAACAAAAACGAGTAAAAAGGCATTTAGTTCGGTTCGGCCAAACTTTGAATGCCCACCACCACGGGTATATATGAAAACCCCCTTTCGTCACAATCCGGTGCAAAGTGGATAACTTTCACGGACATTGAGTGGTCTAATAAGTATAAGTCACTGTTGAATTTTGTACTTCCAATTTCAACAGAATCGGGTAATAAATAAAGCTTGTATGAGCTTCAGACCCTTAATCGACATATCGATTAAGGTCTATATGACAGCTATATCTAAATACAGTTCGATCTTTACCATATTTGTGTAAGGTAGCGGGTGGCCTAAAACTACTTACTTTTTCAAATTTCAGTGAAATCAGATGAAAAATAAAGCTTTTATGGGCTTCATAGTCTTTATTTGGAGATCGGTTAATATGGCAGCTATATGTAAATATAGTCCAATCTGAACCATATTTGGGACGGATGTCGGAAGACCTAAAGCCAAATCGGGCCATATGTGGTTTCAAATTTCTGCGAAATCGGAACTTTATGCGCTTCAGAACCTTAATCGGTCTATATGGCAGCTATAAATTAATAAAGTAGAACCTCAACCATATAAAGCTCGGGTATCGGGAGGCTCAAACCAACTCACTGTTTCAAATTTAAGCGAAATCGGGTAATAAATAAAGCTTTTATGGGCTTCAAACCCTTTACCGGCAGATCGGTCTATATGGCAGATATATCTAAATATAGTCCAATCTGAACCATATTTGGGTCAGATGTCGGGAAGTCTAAAGCTACTCACTGTTCAAAATTTCAGCGAAATGAAAAAAAAACAAAGCATTTATGGACATTAGACCCTATATCGGGAGATCGATTTATATAACAGCTATATCCACATATGGCCCGTTCAAGAAATTGATATTTCGATGTGTTGCAAACGGAATGAATAAATGAATATACAGCGGTCAAAAAAAGTATTCATCATTAGCAAAATTGGTAATAAATTCACTTATTTTGGGTAATTGAAGAAAATTTAAAGTAAACAAATAATGCAGTTTTATGCAATAGTTTATTTTTCGTAATATGTTTTAAAATAAATTCAAAAAATAAATTTAATTAGCGCAAAAAATGCAATTTTATATAATAACACAAAAAACAGAACAAAAAAAGTATTCATCATTGATGTGCTATCATCAAAGTCAAATTCAAATATTATTTGGGAATCCCCCTTTTCTGTTTTATTTAGTAAAGGAGGCTTTGCCCTTGACAGCAAATATTTAATTTCATTGAAAATATAGTTTTTGTCAAAATGGGTCGTAAGCAAAACGAGGTTTCTGATGAGGTAAAAGTTTTGATAATAAAACACCACAGGAATGGTTTAACTCAAAAAACTATCAGTGAAATATTAAATAGACCACGATCTACTATACAATCCATCATCAGAAAGTGGACAGAAACGAAAACTGTTGACAATAAACCAAGATCTGGTCGACCAAAAGCACTTTCAGTTGGAGATGTGCGTTGGCTAGTGCGGCAAGTTCAGAAAACTCCGAAGACAAATGCGACCATTCTTCGTAAAAATACTATGGAATATTTAGGGAAGGAAGTTACTACACAAACAATTCGAAATACACTCAAAAGGCATAGTTACAGAGGAAGAACTGCACGTAAGAAGCCCTTTATAAATAAAATAAACCGAGTGAAAAGGCTAAACTTCGCAAAAATGTATGTAAAACAGCCCGAATCATTTTGGAAAACAGTCATTTTTGCAGACGAGAGCAAATTTAATCTTTTTGGGTGCGATGGAAAGGTCATAGTGTACAGAAAACCAAATACAGAGCTTGAAGAACGAAACACAGTTGCTACTGTAAAACATGGTGGAGGTGGTTTAATGGTTTGGGGGTGTATGGCGGCTTCAGGAGCGGGAAATCTTGAAATTATTAATGGAGTAATGGATCATAAGTATTACATTGACATTTTAAAGAGGAATTTAAAAGATAGTGCTGTAAAACTTGGGCTTGGTAATAACTTCAATATTATCAAGATAATGACCCCAAACATTCTGCTTTAAATACCAAGATGTGGATGCTGTATAACTGCCCCAAAGTCATTAAAACTCCTCCTCAAAGTCCCGACTTGAACCCAATTGAACATCTTTGGGAACATCTCGAACACAAATTGAGAACGCGCAATTTTTCGAGCAAGAGTCAAATGCAACAGGTGATAATGGAGGAAGGGACTAATATAGACCAAAATATAACCGCTAAATTAGTCCAATCGATGTCAAACCATTTAAAAGAAGTTATAAGACGCGGTGGTCGAATAACAAAGTATTAATTTTTTTAAATTATGTTATTTATTTTTTTGTTTTTTTGCAATGATGAATACTTTTTTTGTTTAATTTTTTGTGTTCAGCTGTAAAATGGCCCTTTTTGTTCCAATAAATACTATTTTTTTCTTTAAAAACAATGAAATTGTGTACATATATATCACACAAGCACTAATGCATCATTAGTTTAATATGTTTTTATTCCAATTGTCTTTTGTAGACTTATTAAAAAAAAAACATTGAATGATGAATACTTTTTTTGACCGCTGTACACCCTATCCTAGGTACGGCGGTGGGTATAACAAAGAGGAAACGTGGCGTACGACGATGTTGGCTTGGCATATGCGACAACAACAAACCATATGCGACAACAACAAACCATATGCCGTCTCTCCACAAATAGTGGAACCGTATGAAAATCAAAAATGTTTTCCAAATTTTTACTGACAACTTTCTTCGAAGTTATGAGCAATAGTGTTTTTTCTCATTAGGACTATTTTTGTCTAAGCTCATAACATTGAGATTGACTTGGTAATTCGTCGAAGAAGGCCGCTGATTAAGGCCTTTCGACGGTAAACCTTGCGACCAAATTTTTGAAAATATGTTTGATTTAAAACCAAATGGTGCTTTTATTAATAAATACAAGTAAGAGCGTGCTAAGTTCGGCTGGGCCGAATCTTTTCTACCCTACTCACCATGGATCGCATTTATCGAGTTCTATGCGCGGTATCTCTCTTTAGGCAAACAAAGAAAATTGAATAAGAACTGTTATTGAATAAGAACTATTGGATCTATATCAAGTTATAGTCCGATTCGGACCATAAATAAATGCTGAACATTGTAGAAGTCATTGTGTAATATTTCAGTTCATTCGGATAAGAATTGCGCGTTGTAGGAGCTCAAGAAGCAAAATCGGGAGATCCGTTTATATGGGAGCTGTATAAAGCTATTGATCGATTCAGACCATATTAGACACGTATGTTGAAGGTCATGAGAGAAGCCGTTGTACAAAATTTCTTTCAAATCGGATGAGAATTACGCCCTCTAGAGGCTCAAGAAGTCAAGATCCAAGATCGGCTTATATGGCAGCTATATCAGGTTATGTATCGATTTGCGCCATACTTAGCACAGTTATTGGAAGTCATAACAAAACACCTCATGCAAATTTCAGTCAAATCGGACGAGAATTGCGCCCTCTAACGGGTCAAAAATTCAAGACCCAAGATCGGTTAATATGGCAGCTATATCTAATCATGGACCGATTAGAACCATACATAGCGCAGTTGTTGGAAGTTATACCAAAACACCACGTGCAAAATTTCAGTCAAATCGGAAGAGTATTGCGCTTTCTAGAGGCTCAAGAAGTCAAGACCCAAGATCGATTTATATGGCAGCTATATCAAAACATGGACCGATTTGGCCCATTTACAATCCCAACGGACCTATACTAATAAAAAGTATTTGTACAAAATTTTAAATGGCTAGCTTTACTCTTTCGAAAGTTAGCGTGCTTTCGACAGACAGACGTTACAAACAGATTGACGAAATTAGTATACACCCATCCTATAGTGGAGGGTATAAAAATCACCCACGGTTGTCAACTTATAAAAAAGTTGAACAACCATTGGTTTGATTAAATGCCAGCCAACAATAACTGACCTTTAATGCATAGACTACCAAAGGAACTATGAAAACTATAAAGCAAAAAAACTACTCAAAATAAAAACTCGCATTTGTCGAGTTCTTTTCCCAGCATCTCTTCTTAAGCAAAAGAGGATATCAAGATATGGTCCGGTTCGGACCACAATTATATTATATGTTGGAGACCTGTCTCAAATTTCAGAATTGCGGCCTTTGGGGGCTCAAGAAGTAAAATAGAGCGATCGATTTATATGGGATCTGTTTCGGGCTATAGACCGATTCAGACCATAATAAACACATATGTTGATGGTCATGAGAGGATCCGTACAAATTTTCAGGCAAATCGGATAATAATTGCGACCTCTAGAGGCTCAAGAAGTCAAGATCCCAGATCGGTTTATATGGCAGCTATATCAGGTTATGAACCGATTTGAACTGTTCTTAGCACAGTTGTTGAAAGTTATAACAAAAGACTTCATGCAAAATTTCAGCTAAATCGGATAATAATTGCGCCCTCTTGTGGCTCAAGAAGTCAAGACCCACGATCTGTTTATATGGCAGCTATATCAGGTTATGGACCGATTTGAACCATACATAGCACAGTTGTTGGATATCATAACAAAATACTTCGTGCAAAATACTTTATTCATATCGGATAAGAATTGCGCCCTCTAGAGGCTCAAGAAGTCAGGACCCAAGATTGGTTTATTTGACAGCTATATCAGGTTATAGACCGATTTGAACCATTCTTGGCACAGTTGTTGGATATCATGACAAAACACGTCGTGCGAAATTTCATTCCAATCGGAAAAGGATTGCGCACTCAAGAGGCTCAAGAAGTCAAGATCCAAGATCGGTTGATATGGCAGCTATATCAGGTTATGGACCGATTTGAACCACACTTGGCACAGTTGTTGGATATCATCATAACAAAACACGTCGTGCCAAAATTCAGTCAAATTGGACAAGAATTGCGCCCTCTAAAGGCTCAAGAAGTCAAGACCCAAGATCGGTTTATATGACAGCTACATCAAAACATGGACCGATATGGCCCATTTACAATACCAACAAACCTACACTAATAAGAAGTATTTGTGCAAAATTTCAAGCGGCTAGCTTTACACTTTCGGAAGTTAGCGTGCTTTCGACAGTCAGACGGACGGACATTGCTGGATCGACATAAAATGTCACGACGATCAAGAATATATATATTTTATGAGGTCTCAGACGAATATTTCGAGTAGTTACAAACAGAATGACGAAATTAGTATACCCCCCATCTTATGGTGGAGGGTATAAAAATTAACCTATGGGGAAAATATGGGACTCAACTAAAAGGTATTCAGGAGTAGAGTACGAATTATGTATTAACAAATGGGTCCAAGTAACTAGGGCCGCCCCGACCCCAAAACCCCCTTAAATAGGTTTATTGGACGATAGTGGAAAAATGGTTCTCTAATTAAAGCTATTCGGGATTAAGTTACAAACATGGTCAGGAAGGAGGAATTGGCTTTATAATTTACCCCAAAAAACACCACTCAAAATCAAAAGTGGACCGATAGGGACAATATGGGTATCAAGTAAAAGGTATTGGAGAGAAGAATACGAATATGGTATTAAAATTTGGGATCTAGTATCCAAGGTGTCGCCCAACCCCTAAAACTCCCCCAAACAGACATATTGGACATACATATCAATATGAGACCCCCACCTCATATCAATATGAGGTGGGGGGCCGCCCCACCGCCAAAAAGTGCCCCAAATGGGAATATTATTCGATCATAGCTAGATGGGACTCAAATAAATGGTATTTGGGAGCAAATTACGAATATAACTTTAAACTTTGTGTCCAAGAACCTAGGTGGTACTTTACACCCTAAAATCGCCTCCAAAAAGTTATTTGACCCAATAAAACAATGGGGGATCAAGTGATAGACAACTTTGAGCAGAGTGCGTCATTTAAATTTTTGCGCAAGTGGCAGATGGGGTCTGGCGCACAACCCTCCTATAGACGCTGTCCACCAAACGGCTGTATACGCCAATCATTACATTATGGGGTTTAATGAAAGGTATGAGGTTGTGGACTGCGAATCTGATATTTTTTATTTTGCCCATATATCTAGCGGACCACCTCACCCCAAAACATTTGATCAATCATAATGACCTAGCAGAACAGTGTGTGGTTTATTTAAATTGGGGACATAAAACAGTGAAGGCTGCCATAGGAGGAGATGCAAACGTAAACGTCAAGGTGACCTCCATTTTTAGCTCATCGAAATAGAGCCTTCTTTTCCTGAACTAGTCAAAAGTTTTACGTAGTTTAATTACTAGAATAGTCGCCACCACCCCAAACATATAGCCCGACAAATTAGTTCTTTACCACAGAAAATCATTTAATATGGCAATTTGATTTAAAACAAATAAAAGCGTGCATAGTTCGGCCGGGCCGAATCTTATATACCCTCCGCATTCGTGGAGTTCTTTTCCCGGCATCTCTTCTTAGGCAAAAAAAGTATAAAAGAAAAGATTTGCTCTACTATTAGAGCGATATCACGATATGGTCCGGTACGGACCACAATTCAATTATATGTTGCAGACCTGTGTAAAATGTCAGCCAATTCGAATAAGAATTGCGCCCTTTGGGCGCTCAAGAAGTAAAATAGAGAAATCGATTTATATGGGAGCTGTATCAGGCTATAGACCGTTTCAGGCCATAATAAACACGTATGTTGATGGTCATGAGAGGATCCGTCGTACAAAATTATAGGCAAATCGGATAATAATTGCGACCTCAAGAAGATCCCAGATAGGTTTATATGGCAGCTATAGCTGGTTATGAACCGATTTAAACCTTATTCGGCACAGTTGTTGAAAATCATAATAACATACTTCATGCAAAATTTCAGCCAAATCGAATAAGAATTGCGCCCTCTAGAAGTCAAGTCCCCAGGTCGGTTTATATGACAACTATATCAGGTTTTAGACCGATTTGAACCATACTTGGCACAGTTGTTGGAAGTTATAGCAAAACACGTCGTGCAAAATTTCATTCCAATCGGATAAGAATTGCGCACTCTAGAGCCTCAAGAAGTCAATACCCAAGATCGGTTTATATGGCAGCTATATCAGGTTATGGACCGATTTCAACCATACTTGACGCAGTTGATGAAAGTCCTAGCGAAACACGTCGCGCAAAATTTCATTCATTTCATAACCACCCGGACGGACATGTTTACCGATTGGTACAACATGGGTATCAAATGAAAGGTATTGAAGAGAAGCGAATGGGTTTGTTGTACAAATTTCCCGCTAAAAGTTTGGGGCGGTCCCTCACCTCCAAAAAATACCAACAGGACACTTTCACGGCTTTGGGTAATATTGGTATCAAATGAAGGTATTTAAAAGTAGAGTACAAATCTGACATGAAAATTTATTCCTTGGTGTCTGAGGTGCCACATAGTTTTGGAATGCTCACAGCCCACTTTTGTGACCATCTATCATTCGCTGTAGTTCGGGCCTGGTCCTGAAAACTTACCTTACATGTCAATGGAGGCATACCCACAGACTCCAGTATCCCTGGAATGTGTAGGGTAGTTCCTAGTCTCGCAAGCTCGTCCGCTTTACAATTTCCTGGGACATCTCTGTGGCCCGGCACCCAGAACAGGTGAATTTCGAACTGTTCAGCCATCTCGTTGACATCTGCGATAGTCGAGAACGGTTTTGTGTTCAGAAATACGTTCTCCAGGGATTTAATGGCTGCCTGGCTGTATGAGTAGATATTTATGCCAATCGTCGTTATGATATTATATCTTAAACATTCCACCACTTCCTTGATTGCAAGGATTTCCGCTTGATACACACTGCAGTGGTCGGTAACCTTTTCGACATGACCAGTTCTAGATCTTTAGAGCACACACCAAAGCCCACCTGGTCGTTTAGTTTGGAACCATCCGTATGGAAGTCTATGTAACTTTCATTTTTTTAATTATTCATTTATTCACTATTAAAAACTTAAAAGTTGTACATTTTGGCCTTAACTTAAATTCCCACGAAACCATTCGGTTTGTCTGCAGGATGAGATCTTAGCCAAGCTGTAGTATTTATATTTTTAATATTTCTAATTTATTTTTAGTGTGATAGCAAGTGCTTCTTGACCACATTCATTCTTATTGCATTACTAGCTGACCCGGGCCCGCTCCACTGTGCCTTCTTTCACTTTATATGGAACAAAAGTTTCCTTGGAATATTTGTTTTCGAGAATAAAAGATCTTTTAGTGAAATACCATGCTACGAAAAGAGTATATCGCTTGACTAACAGTTTAACAATATAAGTGCCTTTATGTGGATCCCATGTGATCTTTATTGGTCTACGAATTTAAGTTTGGATGTAAGGTGATGTCTGATTTAGTGGTGTTTTCGGGGGAGAGGTGGTCCCCCAGATACTTGGCCCTGAAAAATATCAGCATCGTGCTCTTGTATCAAATACCATTTATTTAAACCCCATATTGCCATTGGCTGAAGAGGAGTTTACAGGATGAAGCGTTCCCCAAACACATGGCCCCAAAAGAGGTTATCAAATCAGTTTGCAGTTGCTTAGATGGTACAGAGCAAACATGGACCTTCGAAGTTTTTTAGTAAGATCTACGATGTGATCTTTCCATTTGAAATTATGATCTAAATGCACACTTAGATGTTAATGCTGCTTAGTTGTGTTTTATGTAGACTGTTAAAATCGTGAAAGGTTACCTCAATACCTGAGCGAGGAATATGTCGAGGCCTAATGTGCATTATTTTTGTTTTGCTGGAGTTTGTTATTAGGCCATTGTCGTGGCACCAATTATAGACTCCATTAAACTCTGATTGCATAACTTTTTCTGCCTCTTTAACGTCTTTGTGTGAAACGACTATAGCAATGTCGTCAACATATGAGAATTTTTCGCTATTATTCAGCAATCTCACCATTTCGGTGAATGGATATTGTAGTCCCAATTTTTTCTATCTGGAATAGTGGTTAAGTAATTTTTATCAAAATGCGGCTCAGGAAGGATGTAATCCACACTGCCTGGAACATCGGATATTGTATCAATGATAACACAGTGTCCGTAGCCGCCACATGACCAGTGAGAAAGCTCCCTTAACCTCACGCCAGTGGTCGCTGCAATTTGTCTAGCCATAATGTCCACATTCATTAGATGTAGAATTAAATTCAGTGTATCAGATGGTGTCGTCCTCAGTGGGGCTGTGATGCACAAACAAGCCATCCTTTGGATCCGGTTTAGTATTGAGCAGTAGGTGGACTTTTGAAGCGCCGTCCACCAGACCACAATACCATATGGGTTTAACAACTACAGTATATACCCAATGCTTGATACGCAGTCTAAGCCCCCAACTTTTGCCAATGCCTCTTTTGCAGGCGTATAGGGCAAAAGTTGATTTTCTTGCCCTTTCCAAAATGTTAGATTTGGAGTTCAATTTCCCGTTCCACCAAAACACTCAGGCATTTTGCGCTTTCTGTAAATGGAACATTCTCTCCTCCCAATGAGACAGGTGCCACTGTAGGAAACTTGTATCTCCTGCTGAAAATAACTGATTCTGTCTTGCACAGATTTATACCCAGGCCACTTTCGATAGCCCACTTTGCTGTTGCACGTAGAGCTTCCTGAAGTATATCTCTTAGAGTGCTGGGAAACTTTTCCCTTACCGCAATTGCGAAGTCATCAGCGTACGCGACCACTTTTACTCCTTTTTCTTCCAGAGGCAATAATATATTTTTAATGGCTATTTTCCAAAGTAGAGGAGACAGTACACCTCCTCGAGGTGTTCCTCTGCTGACCCATCTTTTTAGATCCACAGATCCCAAGCCTGCCGCAGTGCATCTCTAATAAGTAAGTTATTAATAAACTTTCTTACGGTAGAGTTGATGCCTAGAAACTCCAACTCCTTTGTGATTGACGTCGGTTTAAGATTATTTAAAGCACCTTCAATGTCAGGAAATGCTACCAGTGTATATTCCTTGACAGTGAGAGAACCCTCTATGTAGCCGACTAGGTCGTGAAGGGTTGTTTTAGTAGACAGCATGCTGCTGCCGAGACAGGGGATCTTCAGGGATCTTTGGCCTAAGATATGTTTCTATCAACCTCTCATGAGTCTTCATCATAAAGGAAGACAGACTAATAGGACGAAAGTCGTTCGCCTTTGTGTGTTAGGGTTTTCCTGATTGCGAAATGAAAATGACCTTCGTGTCTCTCCATCCCACAGGTATATGACATTCTGATACAAGCAGAATATATCTCCCTAAGCCAGGGAATCAGTCTATCTGATACAGTTTGTAAGTCAACCGCTGATACATGATCAGAGCCTGGCGACTTAGAGGAGTCGAAACTTCTAATCGCCCAAAGGATTTTCAGCTCAGACACAATTTCCCTAACAAAACCCGACGAATGCATACCAGTGACTACCTCTTCCAACGCCACGTTGTCCATTGGAGAATTTATCGGGAAATGTGTTTCAACGAGTAATTCTAGTATTTCCCCTTTAGACATTGTCCCCACATTCTCTGATTTCTGAATATACCCCACCATTATAGAATCTTCCTTAGCCTAGCGGCCTCAGATGTATCCTCCAAAGGGCCGCAGAATTCTACCCAGGATTTGTTCTGAACCTTTCTCAGCTCGCCCTTATATTTTCTTAGCTCAGCGATATAGATGTCCCAATCGTGTGGTGCTCTTGTGGCTTTCGCTCCATTGAACAGTTCTCCGCAGTCCTTCCGTAGACCAACCAGTTCTGGGGTCCACCATGGCGGTCGCTCTTAACCCCTTGGCTTGGCACTAGGATACGCTGACACAAACGAGTTATTTAGAGCCTTCGTAATCTGCTTGCCATTTTGCCAATATCCTCCGCAGCATTTCTTCTGTTTAGCCGAGGTACCACTTCGGCGTTAAATTCTCCCGGGCTAAAACTAATATAACGATGATCCAAGAAGCTGTGGTCATCCAACACATCCCAGTCGTATATTCTTGCACTTAAATCTTCCGATATAAAGGTAATATCTATTTGTGTTTTGTACTCTTCAAATTCACACTATAAATTTATATTTTCTAAAAATTTTCGAATTTTTATACCCTCCCCTATAGGATAGGGGGGGAATACTAATATCGTCATTCTGTTTGTAACTACTCGAAATATTCGTCTGAGACCCCATAAAGTATATATATTCTTGATCGTCGCGACATTTTATGTCGATCTAGCCATGTCCGTCCGTCTGTCCGTACGTCCGTCTGTCTGTCGAAAGCACGCTAACTTCCGAAAGAGTAAAGCTAGCCGCTTGAAATTTTGCACAAATACTTCTTATTAGTGTAGGTCGGTAAATGGGCCATATCGGTCCATGTTTTGATATAGCTGCCATATAAACCGATCATGGGTCTTGACTTCTTGAGCCTCTAGAGTGCGCAATTTTTATCCGATTGGAATGAAATTTAGCACGACGTGTTTTGTTATGATATCCAACAACTTTGCCAAGTATGGTTCAAATCGGTCCATAACCTGATATAGCTGCCATATAAATCGATCTTGGGTCTTGACTTCTTGAGCCTCTAGAGTGCGCAATTCTTATCCGATTGGAATGAAATTTTGCACGACGTGTTTTGTTATGATTATATCCAACAACTGTGCCAAGTGTGGTTCAAATCGGTCCATAACCTGATATAGCTGCCATATAAACCGATCTGGGATCTTGACCTCTTGAGCCTCTAGAGGTCGCAATTATTATCCGATTTGCCTGAAATTATGTACTACGGATCCTCTCATGACCATCAACATACGTGTATATTATGATCTGAATCGGTCTATAGCCCGATTCAGCTCCCATATAAATCGATCTCTCTATTTTACTTCTTGAGCCCCCAAAGGGCGCAATTCTTATCCGAATTGGCTGACATTTTACACAGGTCTCCAACGTATAATTTAATTGTGGCCCAGACCAGACCATATCTTGATATCGCTCTAATAGCAGAGCAAATCTTTTCTTATATCCTTTTTTGTCTAAGAAGAGATACCGGGAAAAGAACTCTACAAAAGCGATCCATGGTGGAGGGTATATAAGATTCGGCCCGGCCGAACTTAGCACGCTTTTACTTCTCTACCCTTTAGATTTTTTGTCCCTTAACCGCGCGTTTTCTTCTATTACATCAGGGACGTACAAAATGAAAATGTGATTGCATGTGAGAGAAGCAATGATATGTTTGCGCAAATACATTTGGCTCAATACTATACCATCTTGCTTTTTGTAGAAACAGATACATGGCGTTTATGCTATTAAATTTTGTTAAAATAAAATTTGTTAAACATGCGTATTTTTGCCAATCACATGTCATGATTCAATGCAAAATAGAATTTCAATGTGAAACATGTAAAAATTACAATACATAGTATTATAAGTTTAAGTTAAAAAATAAAATTAGAAGTTAAAAAAAATTTTCCATTTTCTATTAAATAAAAATTTTAATCAATAAAATTTTTATTGAAAGTTGGAAAAATTTTAGTCTCGATAGTAATTGAAAAAATTCAACTTCAATTACGCAATGATTAAAAATATTTAAGCTTTCATATATTATTTCAAAATACCTTGATGTTATCGTTGCTCCTGGAGGAAACTCAACCACATCTTCTCTAATCTCCAAATCATTGTAAAAGCTGACAACATTTGGCTCGTTATTCTTGAACAAACATGTCCCATTTGCTAAAATTAAAAGTAAATTAACCAGTTTATTATTAATTTATTATTTTCGAATTGGTTTTTTAAGTGGTTGTGAGAAGGTGGAGAGGGGGGTTCCTAGTGTTCTAATTGTTGTATTGCTGCCGAAATGCCAGTTATATAAAAGATTTAGAAAGCAGATTTCCCCACATTGTCGCGTGGTTTTGTTAATCGCTTCTTTCAAAAACATTCATCAAACATTTTGATGGACTTCGTCATGGCTTAATCTTGGGTACGCCACAATTATATGCTGCCATATAAACCGATCTGGGATCTTGACTTCTTGAGCCTCTGAAGGGCTCAATTCTCATCCGATTTGGCTGAAATTTTGTACAACGGTTTCTCTCGTGACCTTCAACATACGTGTCTAATAAATCTGATAAAATCCTTGAACCGGTTTGTGTAGGGGCTAAATGCGATGGTATTAATTTATTCACATTATAGAAAAACATTTTTAATACCATTTGGTATTAATACAATACCAGACAAACGAGACTGTTAGGAATTGACGGCGCCCCTCGTACAGTCGTTTTGTCACGGCAGAAATTTAGTTAGGCTTTCTACTCAAACGTTTTTTTTTTTTTAATTTAAGAAAATGGTTTTTTTATATTGTCTTTGAGCATAAAAATTTGTTTTTAGTGGCGAAACTCCGAGGAAGGTATCTATACCACAAAATTTATATATACGATCGATTGCCGAATAAAACGAAAAGTGGCTGCTTAAGATACAACTATTGGGTTGCCCAAAAAGTAATTGCGGATTTTTCATATATAGTCGGCGTTGACAAATTTTTTCACAGCTTGTGAGTCTGTAATTGCATTCTTTCTTCTGTCAGTTATCAGCTGTTACTTTTAGCTTGCTTTAGAAAAAAAGTGTAGAAAAAGTATATTTGATTAAAGTTCATTCTAAGTTTTATTAAAAATACATATACTTTCTTTTAAAAAATCCGCAATTACTTTTTGGGCAACCAATATGTTTGTAATTCAAGTTTTTTCTGCCTATTATAATTAAAAGAAAAAATGTGTGCACTATCTGTCAAAATCAGTGATTAGTGCAACTCTGGTTTTGAATAGGTTACTAGCACACACACACGAACGGTTTGAAATCTCGTTGATAGAGAGAGTACTCCGCTAGAAAAATTTGTTCTCAGCTGTTTGTTTTACATTAGTGGGTTGTACTCATTTCGCATTCATTGCGAAAACACCCTTGTGATGTAAGTACGGCACTAAAGCTTCAATAAACCTAAATCTACCGGTTTAGGTTAGTGACTTGTGGTCCTAATAAATATAGCGGTTTTTTTGTTAACCAATTGCTGCGTAATATAAGGTGTGATAGCGTACTTATCCAGCAACAATTTGCCAGCAAAATTTTGCAAAAGAGTAAGGAACTTCTTCTAGGAAAAAAACTAGAAATCGGCAGAAATTTAATTACATTAAAAGTGTACGAGAAATCCAGATTTGTTAGCAGAAGGTTTATTCCCACCATAAATTAATGTTCCGTTTAGTTAACACGAACTTTATTTTTTCTACGAAAAACTCGCCCTAAGACTTTTCATATGTACATCAAATACGAATAGAGCGCGCTCTAATCGACATGTATTCTTATATGTATTGTACATTGTTTTATAGATATGTTTTTGCATGTATGTGCGATTTAATCGAAAAAGTTAAATTTTTTAAAAATCCACTTGTCATATCAAAATTTTTGTACGTTAGAATGTTGGTAATGGATCATTTAGGAACTGTGCTCCCTGTGCGTTAGGCGTCATCGAGTTCTTTGTCACTGATGTTTCAGCATTAGGATCTTTATCCATCCTAGTCTTCCTAATCTCGAGAGAGTGGTTGATGGTTCCGTCGTCGCGTCTCTGTTCGTTAGGCTGTGTTGGGTCGCTTGCCCCTGCACTTGATGTTTTAGCATTGAGATCTTTACTTATTCTAGCCTTCCAATATTGAGAGAGTCGGTGTTCTTACGGTTACTTGATCAATGCCTAACACAGAATATGACGTGCATTCTAGTTTTACTAGATCACAGTAAGGATTTTGATACAGTTAACCACAAAATTTTGCTCGAGAAACTAAGAAAATTATTCAATTTCGCTAAATCTGCTTGTCGATTGTTATCAACATATCTATATAATAGAACACAATCTGTATGCCATAATAATCTAACATCGAATGTAATAACAGTCAATAGAGGAGTGCCACAAGGGTCTGTCTTGGGCCCTTTGTTGTTTAGCATGTATGTGAATGATTTACCATCAATTTTACGTAACTGTGATGTTCACATTTACGCCGATGACGTTCAATTGTATGCCAGCTCACAAAAAAACAATATAGCCCAGTGTATTGATGATATAAACAATGATTTACTAAACATATATACATGGGCCAGCAGCAACCATCTTACAATCAATCCAACAAAGTCAAAATGCATTTTAATATCAAACAACAAAGTAAACAAAGGAAGTCTACCCCCAATACACATTAATATTGAATTGAATTTGTGTTGAATGCAACAAATCTCGGTGTAATCTTTAACGAACGCTTAAACTGGACTAATCACATCCAAAGAAATATTGCAAAGACATATGGCATGTTAAGAAATCTATGGGCTGTACAAAACTCAACCCCACTGAATATTCGAATGCTGCTTGCAAAGACCTATTTGGTCCCAGTGCTCCTGTATGGATGCGAATTATTTGCCAACTGTAATAGTGCTGATAAACGATTGTTGACCGTAGCATACAATAGCATAGCTAGATATATCTTTCAAAAAAGTCGGCGGGAGAGAATATCGTCATACTCGTATAAAATTTTTAACATGAGTTTCGACAACTTACTCCAATTTAGGTGTATTACATTCCTACACAAAATAATCTACACTCGCGAACCGTCATACCTTTATACGAAATTGCAATTCGCTCGTTCCAATCGTGGAAGAAAAATTATCCAGTTACGCTACAGAAAAACTAAGTCTGAATACCAGTTTTTGATAAATACCATTCGTCTTTGGAACAACCTCCCCACAACATTACAAATAGTTAGCAACGCATCTCGCTTCAAAAAGGATTTGTCAACATATTTGCAGTAATGCGTAATCTACATAATTTTTTAATCTTAATTTTTATACTTTTACTTTTATATATTTATAGTTTGAAATTGTATCTACTGTATTTAAAAGTCTTCATCTTATACCTAGTACTGTAATTTATAAGATATTATGTCTTGTTGTACTAGGATTTCAGATATTTAATAAATGTCACTGAAAATGTCACAGAGTTCCTTCCTCCTTCTCCTCCCTGTGGAAAACCTCCCATTTCTCCACGACCAATTCTTGGTTTTGTTTGTTTAAGACTTCCATCATGCTTTCCGTCGGGATTTCGCCGCCCACATCCTTGATCAAGACCGTCGCCTTTGTGAGCTGTGCGATGTCCACCTTTCTCACAAGGTCGAGCTTTGCTCCCCTGGGAGTGTGGATATTTCCAACGAGCTTTTTGAAGGTATCAATACATTCCGCTGACGCAAAGCGCTGGGTTTAGATGTCCCCTCTATAATCAAAGCTCATAATTCGAATGTTTGGACCCCCTTCAGAGGTCAACACATGTTTGATAACCCGATCGTTTACTAATTGCCTCACCTGGGACCGACGATGTGGAGGAATTTTACCGGATGCACAGCCGACACATCTCTGTTTTGCTTCCTTGCCACTCTGGCGTAAGAGGGCGGCTCCCTACCATTCTCAGAGTCTGACGACTAGTTGTGCGCATAACTACAGGTGCCAAGGCACCCACACCCATATGACGGTAGGAAGACAACCTACAGCGGTCTGACGCCACCACCGCAGCTGTTGGGTCTTAGGAGTTTATTTTGAGCCTACTTTCGTAATAGGTAGTAACTATTCCGAGATACGGATACTTTTCTTTGAGGATCGAAATACAAACGTCCGCTGCACTCAACGACCTCTTTGAAAATTTTCAGTCCGAGTAAAGGGGGTGGGCGACGAACGCGCATGTAATACTGGAGCAGCGAAACAGTCGGTAGGGCGGCGAAAACCCTATGGGATGATCCGGATCGTGAGAGGACTAGGATATTACTGAAAGGAAGTAAGAAGGAGGTCGGTAGAGCTCTCGGTATCACAACGGGACACATAGGACTACGAGCTCACTCATGCAAAATCGGCGCGGCAAGTGGTAGCATGTGTAGGACATTTGGGGAAGATGATGAGACGTCGGAGCATTTCCTATGGCATTGGCCGATTTTCGCGACTAAAAAAAATTGGTACTTAGGTGGGGATACAATACCAGACATGAACCAAACCAAATTAGGGGCGTGGCATGGAAAGCAATTAAAGATTTTGTAGGTTTCACAGAATTCTTAACTTAGGTTTTCTTTTTCGAGTTTTTTTTTTGTACTTAGAGCACATAACGAGCCGGTTACTGGCTTAGGTGTATGTTCATAGTGGCATGAAGTGTATTAATATCCACACACACTTTTCTACCTAACTTACATTTGTTTTTCGAACAAGGTCACTTTTCGATAAGTTTGAAAGTCCTTCCTTAGAAACGTAGTACGAAACAATTTGCAAGATTTTTTTTTTTTTTTTATATTATAAACTAAAATTGATCTTGACCAAATGATCCATTTGCAACGGCTAACGACCTACATCATTAAGAAGTATCTATGACAAATTTCATGCGGATAGTCTCATTAGTTTGAACCTTATCGTTTTTTTTTATCACAACTGAGAATAAAGCTGATCTAGTAATTTTACAATATTCGTGTGTTCTGATTAGTACTAATAGTTATCATTAGTAAGCACAATAGTTGAGAGGTAATTCGACAATTAAACTCAAATTTTATGATTTGCTTAAAATTAGTCGACCTTATTCAACGGAACAGTCCTTTGCGGCATTCTTGTAGTGGATTAGTTGTTGTAAATATCTTTCAGATCCGAGTTTTAAAGCATATTTAATTTATCTGCATACTTTTGGGCATTAAGAGATATTTCTTTGACAATGGTTTTGATTTTGAGATCTTTATGAAGTTCAGTATTTCTTATGTACCATGATGCATTAACTATGGTGCGTAGTATTTGGTTCTGAGTTTTCTCAATTCGGTTTATTTCGTCTTTAGCTGCACATCCCTAAGGTTGAATGCCATAACACCATATTGGCTTTATGATTTGAATATAAAAAAGTAATTTGTTTTCTGTAGAAACGCCTTTGTCTGTTAGAATTCAGTAGATTTGACTGATTTTTTTTTTATTTCCTAACTAGCTGACCCGGGCGCTGCGCCTTCTTTTACTTTATATGGAACAAAAGTTTCCTTGGAATATTTATTTTCGACAATTAAAGAGCTTTTAGTGAAATACCATGCTACGAAAATAGTATATCGCTTGACTAACAGTTTAACAATATAAGTGCCTTTATCTGAATCCCATATGATCTTTATTGGTCTACGAACTGAAATTTGGATGTAAGGTGTACTACATTTTTAAAATACTTCATTTCAGCCCGATATTCTCATGATGTCTGATTTAGTGGTGTTGTCGGGGGCAGAGGTGGTCCCCCAGATACTTGGCCCTGAAAAATATCAGCATCGTGCTCTTGTATCAAATACCATTTATTTAAACCCCATATTGCCATCGGCTTAAGAGGAGATTACAGGATGAGGCGGGACGCCAAACACATGGCCCCAAAATAGGTTATCAAATTCGTTTTCTAATCTCAAATACTTCATTTGAGCCACATATTGGCATGGTCAAACAATTTTTTCCCTTTGGGGGTGTTTTGGTAAAGGGGTGATGCCCTGCCCAAAATGGTCCTACATTTGGATATTAAATTCGTATTCCACTCCCAAATACTTTTATTTGAGCCCCATATTGCGATGGTCACTAAAAAATAGCTGGTTGTAGGGTATTTTGGGAAAGGGGTAGACCCCCAGAAAATTGGTCCCGAAAGTGGGTATCAATTCTTGCTCTACCCCCCAATATATTTCATTTAATCCCCACATTGCCATGGTCGTTAAATATGCCCGATTTAGGGGTGTTTTGTGGATTGGGGTGGTCCCCCAAACACTAAGCCCGGAAAATATATCAGCAACATGTTCTATTCTCATATATCATTTATTTGAACCCCATATTGCCATTGCCCTCAAAATTGGATATCAAATTCGTTTTCTAATCTCATTTAAACTCCTTATTGCAAAAGTCAGCAAATATGACCAGTTTGGGGTACTGGCCCTAAAAACTATGAATATTTAGTTCCACCCTCTTTAAGACCCAAATTGTCTTGGTGAGCAAATACGTCCTATTTGCCGGTTGTTATGGTGGTGGGACGTCCCAGAAACATGGTCCCACATTTAGTTATCAGATTCGTATTTTACTCGCAAATACCTTTCATTTGAGTCCCATATTGCCATGGTCGGTAAATGTGTCCGATTTAGGGGTGTTTTGGGAGTTGGGGTGGTCCCCCTAGCACTTGGTCCGACAATTGGATATCAGATACGTTTTCTTATCCTAAATACCTCTCATTTCAGTTCCATATTGTTGTGATTGGTCTTAATATATGTTTGGTAGGTTTTAGGGTGGGGCAGCCCCCCTGATACCCCTTCCGAAATTTGGATACCAAATTTTTATTTTTAGGGTACTATATGAGAGCACACAAAATTTCGCTTAAATCGCACCACCCATCTCCGAGATCTGGCGTTTCTGAAAATAAGGGTACGGGGGAGGGTCCGCCCCCGCTTCAGATATCAAAAAATGTAGTACCCTTCTTTCACCACGGGGTCATTATGCACCATCTGTGAAAATTTCAAGAAAATCGGTTCAGCCGTTTTTGAGTCTATAAGGAACACACGAACATACAAACAAACAAACACAAATTGATTTTATATATAAAAGTAGCTGAGACCGGCTTATGCTATGCGCCCGATTATGCTATGTTGGAGAGGAGTACTCTCAATTTGAAAGTTTTTGCGTAATTGTAGTTGAAAATGTATTCAAATTTTCCTATGGATTTTTCTACTCTCAAGTACCTCTTATTGAAACCCCACATTGCAATGGTCAGTAAAAGTCCTTCTTGGGGTGTGGTGGACCCCCAGAAACTTGGTCCCAAAAGTGAAAGTCAATTTCGTGCTCTATTCCCAAAGACCTTTCGTTTAAGATCCATATTGCCATGATCGGTAAATATGTCTGATTTTAGGGGTTTTATAGTGGTGGGGTGACCCACGAAACACTTAGTTCCGCAATGGTATATCAGATTCGTTTTCTACTCTCAAATACCTTTAATTTGAGTCCCATATTGTAGTGGTTGGTCTATAAATCCGTTTGCCGGGTTTTGGGGTTGGGCGGCTCTCCTACCAAATTTTTTGCTTCTAGATCCTTCCTATATTCCTTTATATTATTTTTCTTTATTTAAAGGACCGATAGGTTGTCATAACAAAGATACATGCTGATAATTAATTTTTACCACTCTGCCCTCTCTTTGTTCATATTGGCATTTTTTAATTGGATCAACTAAATCCAATTGGATCAAACAATTTCAGTTGAAGACTGCCAGATGACGCTAATTTAAATGTTAGTGCTACTCGCTTAGAGTGGATCATATGGTATGGTGGTTGTCTATGAATAGCCATATACCATATGACTATGAATAGCCACCATACCATATGACTATATATTAAATAGTCATCATTTAGTCTTTTTTATACCCACCATCGAAGGATGGGGCTATATTCACTTTGTCATTCCGTTTGTAAATATCGAAATATTTATTTCCGACCCTGTAATGTATATATATTCTTGATCAGCGTAAAACTCTAAGACGGTCTAGACATGTCCGTCAATCTTTAAAAATAAAGATATTGAGATGAAACTTTGCACAGATTCTTTTTTTTTTTTTTTTGTCCATAACCAGGTTAAGTTCGAAGATGGGCTGTATCTGACTATATCTTGATATAGCCCGCATATAGACCGAACCTCCGATTTAGGGTCTTAGGCCCATAAAAGCCACATTTATTATCCGATTTTGGTAAAATTTGGGACAGTGAGTTGGCTTAGGCCCTTCGACATCTTTCTTCAATTTGGCCCTGATCGGTTCAGATTTGGATATAGCTGCAATATAGACCGATTTCTCGATTTAAGGTTTTGGGCCATAAAAGGCGCATTTCTTGTCCGATGTCGCCGAAATTTGGGACAGTGAGTTAAGGTAAGCACATTGACATACTTCTGCAATATCGCACAGATCGGTTCAGAGTTGGATATAGCTGCCACATAGACCGATATCTCGGTTTTAGGTTTTGGGTCCATAAAAGAAGCATTTATTGTCCGATGTCGCTGAAATTTGAGACAGAGAGTTTAGTTAGGCTCTTCGACGTCCTTCTTTAATTTGGCCCAGATGGGTCCATATTTGAATATAGCTGTCATATAGATAGATTTCTTGATTTGACACAGTGACTTTTGTTAGGCTTTTCGACATTGGTGTCGCATATTGGTTCAGATCGGTTTATTGTTATATATAGCTACTAAAAAGATCACTATTTTGATATGCACAATTGAACAATTGAATTTTACTTATTAGTATTTGGTCCAAATCGGAACATATTTCGATATAACTGCTATGGGACATATGGTATGAAATTTTAAAAAATTTTTTAAGGAGTGAAATTTTAAGTCATATTAAATTGTCATATTAAACGATTTTCTTTGGTGAAAAACTAATTTGCCAGTTTATATATTTGGTGCGGTGGCGATAGTTCTTATCGTGCAAAACTCTTGAAGAAAAAAATTTTGCCCAGCAACACGTCGTTTGGTCTCGAGTATCGGTGAGCTAAAATTGGTTGCAATCTTATCGTTAAGGTTTGCAACTCCTGCTTTCACGCTGAAAGTTATAATTTCGGGGGTATGGCGGCCTACACATTAATTAAATCACACAGTGTCCCGTTAGGCCATTATAATTGATCAACTGTTTTGGGGTGAGGTGGTCCGCCTGATTTATGAGCAGAATAATGATATCAGATTCGTAGTACACAACCTTATACCTTAAATTTAACCTTATATTGTCATGATTGGTGTATACAGCCGTTTGGTGCAGGGCGTCTATATGAGGATTGTGCGCCACTCTGCCACTTGAGCATAAATTTGAATGACGCACTCAACTCAAAAAAATCTATCACTTGATTCCCCATTGTTTTGATAGGCCAAATAACCTATTGGAGGCGATTTTAGGAGATAAAACACCACCTAGGTTCTTGGACACAAAGTTTAATGTCATATTCGTAATCTGCTCTCAAATGCCTATCATTTGAGTTTCATCAAGCTATGATTGAGTGGTATTCCCCTTTGGGGAGCTTATCGGGGATGGGGCGACTACTAATTACTTGAAACTCGTTTTTTATGTCATATTCGTTGTCTACTCCCGAATACCTTTCATTTGATTCCTATATTAATATAAACGTCCAATATGTCTATTTGGAGCAGTTTTCGGGTTTGGGCTACCCCTTGGATACTTGAACCCAAGTTTCTATACCACATTCGCTTTCTACTCTCCAATATCTTTCGTTTGATACCCATATTGTCCCTATCGGTCAACTTTTGATTTTGGATGGCATTTTAGGGGTAACGGCGGAGGGTCCACCCCCTTCCAACATTCTACAAATTACATAGCCTATACCTCCTTCCTGACAATATTCGTAATCTACTCGCGAATACCTTTCATTCGAGCCCCATATTGTTATTATCGTCCAATAAACCAATTTGGGGGTTTTTGGGGTCGGGGCGGACCCCCCATTTACTTGGACTCAATTTTTAATATGGAAATCGTACTCTACTCTTGAATAGCTTTCATTTAAGTCCCATATTGCCCAATCGGTCCACTTTTAGTTTTGGGTGGTACTTTTGGGGTAAGTAAATAGGAGAGTCAGGAGAGAAACTTTTATAGCCTATTGCTCCTTCCGGACCATATTCGTAATCTACTCCCGAATACCTTTCATTCGTTCGCTTCCCATTCCCATGTTTTCCTTATCGTCCAATAAACTAATTTTGGGGGTTTTGGGGTCGGGCGGCCCCCAAATTACTTGGAACCAATTTTAAATATCGAATTTGTACCCCACTCTTGAATACCTTTCATTTAAGTCCCATATTGTCCCAATCGGTTCACTTTTATTTTTGGCTGGTACTATTGATATCAAAAAATTATATAGCCTATTGTTTCTTCCGGACCATTCCCCACAATCTGTGAAAATTCCAAAGAAATCGGTTTAGCCGTTTTTGAGTCTATACGTATAAACAAATTTACTAACCCACAAACAAACAAACAAACAAACATACAAACAAACAAACAAACACTAATTAATTTTTATATATATAGATTTTTCTTTTCCACATGTTCTTTCCATATGATTTTGGTATCGAGCGTCATACTAAGGTGCTTTGCCGCATTTGCCAATGGCACAATTGTGCTTCTTATGTATAAAGGGGTATGTGTCGTGTTTCTGTTCGTAAAGAGTATATGAATTGATTTATTGTCATTTAATTTCATGCACCATCTGTCAAACCAAGTTATGATAGCTGATAAAATATTTTGTAGCATGGCGGGTACAAGGCTGTCTATTTGAAGAATAGGAAGACTAGGATACGCAGAAATTCTCATATTGCGACTTAAGGGCGTGCAGTGGCAGGTGACTCAATACCGCCCAACAAACAGGGGGCTGACGAAGAGACAATCACCGCATCTCTCAATATTGGAAAGACATGGATAAGCAAAAATCCTAATTCTAAAATATCAGGCAGCGCAGAGGCGACAGACCCAACTCAGCCTAACTCAGAGACCCGACGACGGACCCATCGCCGAAATCAAGATTCGGAAGACTAGAATAGGTAAAGATCCTAATGTTTAAACATTAGGCAGCGCAGCGACAGGTAGTCTCAATGCACTCTAATGAACAGGGAGCCGACGATGGTACCTACCACACCTACACCTACTCCCAAGAAGCCCTTTACTTAGGTTTTGGCAAAGATCATAGTATTGAAACTTCAGGCAGTACAGGGAATGGAAACTCAATACAGCCTAACAAACAGGGACCCGAATTTGGAACCATTGCCGACTTTATAAAGATTCGGAAGACTAGGATAGGCAAAGAATCTAAGAATTATATTGCTTTAATTCAGGAGTATGGACGACCCGGAACATAGTTTCTGGACTGAACCATATCAACTATCAATTATTCCATGCTATCACTGGTACTCGGCCAAGAACCTGCGTTATTTGTTATAAAAATTTGAATTATTTCCTGCTGGTGAGGAAAGATAGGAAACGAGGTACTAATAGGGTGCATTGCGAACTCTCATCATATTTCGTGGGGTTGTACCAACACTAATAAGCGGGTCCAAACCCTGGCAGAGTTCTTGAATACTAACGACCTAATAACACTTTATATTGGTAACACCGCTACTTTTGTTAATAGGATTAGAGAGGAGGTATGAAGGTACTAGATGTGACGATATGTTCAGAAAATCTGATCGATGAGGTTTAGGATTGGAGGGTCTCCATGGAACACTCTTTCCCTGACCATCGCTACATTAGGTTTAGAATAGCACGGCCAGCGCCGAATTCGATAAGCTTCCTGAATATGTTGAAAACCAACTGGACAAAATTCGGAAGGCTACTCAGAAGAAGACTTTGGCAAGATAATTTAGATTGTCCAAGCATAGAAGAGATTAATGAAAATGTCAACAGGATTACGACTGCATTGGTGGATAGTTGTCCTATTCGGGAAAGGAAATCAGCCAAAGAAAAACCCTGGATGATCGTGGAAATTCGCAATATTGGGAGCACATCGTAAAAGAGCGGAAGTTGTTAGTGATGTGTATTACACACGGCTCAAGGAATACAATAAGATTACCAGAGCGGCAAAACGTGCCTCCTGGAAGCTTTTCTGCGAACCGGTCGATAGCGTTAATGACGCCGCCAAGATAAAAAAGATTCTCTCAAAAACCCATGTCCAAACTGAAACTTATGTATACAACTTGGGAGTGAGAGCAGAGACAACGGAGGACATGTTGATGATTTTGATGAAAACCTAGGATACGACCGGACTCGCGTAGGCACAGTAATCTTATGGTGAAGTAATCCTTGAGGAGCTTCAAACCATTTAAGTCACCGGGACCTAATGGAATATTTCTGGCGTTAGTCGAGAAAAAGACCGTCTATCTGGCGCCTCATCTGGCCACAATTTTTACAGTGTTCCTAGGACTTGCACGTACTCCGAAAGACTGGCAGGAGGCAAGGGTGGTGTTTATACCCAAACCCGGCAAGTCAAGTTATGCGGCACCAATAGCCTATATATCTATAAGCCTTACGTCCTTTCTACTCAAAACCATGAAACATATTGTGGACACCTTAAGGAGTAGGACATCCAGCGAAGGAAAGGTCGGTGGAGACTACCCTGCACGAGGATGTGCATAAAATAGAAAAATCCTTCGACGCCAAAATGTACACACTGGTGGTATGCATTGACATCGAGGAGGCTTTTAACAATGAGCGGATCGACACACTGATCCAATCCTTAGACCAGTACCGGGTGAACCCAGTCCTTAGAGACTGGATAAACCATATGCTTAGAAACAGGTGGATAAATTGTGTGTCCCATGACATAAAAATAAGGGAAAAAGTGGCACAAGGCGCAGACGATATTATAATACTTCTAAGGGATATGGATCCGAACCAGCTATGCAAAATGACCGAAAGAGTCTTGCATGTGGCATATGACTGGGCTAGACCCAGAGGTCTCAATGTTAACCCAGATAAGACTGAAATATACCTGTTCACGAGGAAGACGAAGGTGGACCATTTAACGCATCACATTTCCTCAATAATACGATTTCTATATTTGACAAAGTCAAATACTTAGGTCTGATCTTGGTCAGGAAACTGATTTGGAAGTGTCATATACAGGAGCGTACTCAGAAGGCCCACAGATGTTGGACACTTTGTAGTCCACTGGCTCTACAGGAGCGTGATTAGACCAATACTTACTTACGCCTCAGTAGTTTGGTGGACTGCGATGGAGCAAAAGTGCAACATAAGGACCATACGACAAGTTCAGAGATCATGTTGCTTGGCAAAGGTGGAGCGATGAGGACCACGCCCACTAGGGCACTGGAGATTATTCTAGATATCCGACCCATTGACATACAGATTAAGTGTGAGACAGCCACTGCGGCTATGAGACTTAAGGCGATTGGAGAATGGATTTAGGATGGGAGGAGTTCATACCATCGCGGTATAATCAAGGTGATGATGGAAAACCTGGAAGAAAGGGAAGAGGTTTCCGATCGGATACCCGAGATGAACCCTGAGGTCGAGTGAGAGGCACTGCTGCCACC
Organism: Stomoxys calcitrans; assembly: GCF_963082655.1. Lineage (NCBI taxonomy): Eukaryota > Metazoa > Arthropoda > Insecta > Diptera > Muscidae > Stomoxys > Stomoxys calcitrans. Next base: position 108,158,752 of record NC_081554.1, read on the forward strand.
GACACAGGCTTGGATTGACGGGACCCTAGTATTGCCATCTGGAACATCATATCACTCTCACGGATGGATCAAAGCTAGAGAACATAGCGGGCATGGGGGTCATACATTGAGAACCCAAGGACTGAGATCTGTTTTTGGCTGCCTGACCATAATACGGTCGTACAGGCGGTGATCCGGGCGATCTCGGAATGCGTGAGGTGGTGTGATGCTAAAGCGAGGACGTAGAGTATGAACATCTTTACCGATAGTAAAATTGCCATAAAGGCAATAACAGGTCACAAATACTCTTGCAGTGTAAGAAGGAGATTAACGCCTTCTCTGAGGATGGCAAAATCCGCATCGTTTGGGAGTTGGGTCATAAAGTAGTAAGGGGGAAAGGGCAGACGGTTTGGCGGTGAAAGCCAGAGGACTGCCGTCAATAAACTTGGTTAACCCAAAGCGTTTCGGATCGACGCAGTCGGAGTTAAAGGAGTGGGCGACGAATGCGCACACATTGTGGAACAGTGATACGGTCGGTAGGACCTCGAAAATCCTAATGGGGATCCAGATCGTGAGAAGACGAGGCTTTTACTTAAATGAAGTAAGAAGGAGATCAGTATAGCTATTGGTATCATGACGGGACACATAGGACTACGATCTCACTTAAGTAAAATCGGTGCGGCAAGGTGTAGGGCATGCGGGAAAGATGATGAGACGTTGGAGCATTTTCTTTGTCATTGCCCGGATTCCGCGTCTAGCAGATACAGACACTTAGGTGGGGACACTGTACGAGACATGAACCAACTAAGGGGAGTGGCATGGAATCAAACAATAAATAGCACAGAATTCTTAACTTAGATTTTCTTTTTCGAGGTTACTTTCTTGTTTTAGCGCGCAACAAGCCGATTACGGGCTTTGGTGTATGTTAATTGTGACATTGGGCGGATTAATATCTGTACCCTCTTTTTAACGTAACCTAAAGACGTTGCTTTCTATAGCTCTTTCTGCTACGTCTATGTTTCGGTGGACTTATTGGTCGGTAGTGTGCTGGTTTCTAAATCCAAATTGGTGACTTGGTATTAGCTGTCTTTAATACCCTACACCATTACTGTGGTACAGGGTATTATAAATTAATGCACTTGTTTTTAAAGCCCAAAAGGAAGAGAGATAGATCCATTGATAGGCATACCGATCGACTCAGAATCACTTTCTGATTCGATTTAGCTATGTCCGTCTGTCCATGTTAATTTGTGTACAAATTATGGGTCGCAGTTTTCGTCCGATCGTTTTCAAATTTGGTGCAGCCATGTTTTTCGGCCGAGAGACGAAGCCTATTGAAATTGGAAAATCAGTTCAGATTTAGGCATAGTTTCTATATGTATTTTCGCCCGATTTGCTGTTATTATACAAAAAAAAATGGTCATTTGTTATCCGATTCTCTCGAAATTTGGCTGAAAGGATTGTCTTTTGACTCTCAATAATACAGAATTTCATACAAATCGGTTCAGATTTAGATATAGCTCTCATTCTAAAGCTTTAGAACGCATTATGTAGTATAGCTATGGGGCGGTACTCTCTGTTTGCTTTAGGAATAGGTAAAATCTTTGCGATTGTTCACTCAGCAGGAAAAATCCATTTAGTGAATATAGAGTTGAAAATGTAAGTTATATAGGGTATTAAGTCACGTAGTAATAGCCTCAGAAAGCGTGGATCAATTTCATCTTATCCCATAGCATTGGATTTAATTTTGTGAATGCTTTCGAAAACCTCATTCCCATCTACACAGCGGTAAGTAAATGGATTCTCAATGGATGGATTGCATAGCTGTTAATATTGGGTTGCCCAAAAAGTAATTGCGGATTTTTCATATAGTCGGCGTTGAAAAAATTTTTCACAGCTTGTGACTCTGTAATTGCATTCTTTCTTCTGTCAGTTATCAGCTGTTATTTTTAGCTTGCTTTAGAAAAAAAGTGTAGAAAAAGTATATTTGATTAAAGTTCATTCTAAGTTTTATTAAATATGCATTTACTTTCATTTAAAAAATCCGCAATTACTTTTTGGGCAAATATATGTCCGAATTGGTTCCATAGATTCAATATTAACGAAACGTTCGTTAAGCTCATTCACGTCAACATGCGAATTGTTTAGATGTTCAGTTCTATCTCCTATTCCAATGTTACGCATTTCCCTCCATTTGCATTTGGTGTCTACAGCAGTTTGAAATTTATTGTGAAAATAGGTCGCTTTTGCTGTGTTGACTAGTTTTGAAGCAGTCTTCCTGGCAGATTTGAATTGATTATTTAAAAAGGGAGTTTTAAAATGTTTCCAACGTTTATATGTAGCATTTTTGTTTTTATCAATCAGGTTTTTAATGGTTTCATTGAACCAAGGAGGTTGATCTCATAGGAATGTAACAGTTATATATTGATTTTATCCCATTTTGAAGAAAATATAATTGTTCATCGAAAGTCGGTAGTTGATAAATAAAGTCCTAATGTATTCCAGAAAAGTGTCGATTTAATGCAATAAAATAAATATTTTTAAAATCACGTTAGGTTTTAGTTTGATCTAGTTTTTTAACATTGCGGTTATATGTTAAAAAATTAAATCGTGTTTAGAAAATCCAGAAGCAGATAACTTATCATAAAACAATACCTTAGACTTTTGACTCACGAAAAACAGATCGAGAAGACTTGAAGATGTGCTGTGAAATATGTGGGAACAGTTGTGTTAGTCAAAAAGAGCCCAAGTGATTCCATGGAATCTGTAAGAGTATTGTCAACCAGTAATGAAAATATCATTGTATTGGGTTGCCCAAAAAGTAATTGCGGATTTTTCATATAGTCTGTAATTGCATTCTTTCTTCTGTCAGTTATCAGCTGTTTCTTTTAGTTTGCTTTAGAAAAAAAGTGTAAAAAAAGTATATTTGATTAAAGTTCATTCTAAGCTTTATTAAAAATGCATTTACTTTTTTTTAAAAAATCCGCAATTAATTTTTGGGCAACCCAATACTTCAAAGAAACAGGTTTTATGTTCTCTAACATATCAGTATATTCAATATTATTGCGTGGACGATAAACACAACCTAATAAAACTTTAGTGTTATTAAATGTGGATACCTCAACCAGTATATACTCTATTTTGCTTTCGGGTAGTGATTTAAGTATTGGCATACAGTTTAAATGACTCTTTATATATTGGGTTGCCCAAAAAGTAATTGCGGATTTTTCATATAGTCGGCGTTGACAAATTTTTTTACAGCTTGTGACTCTGTAATTGCATTCATTCTTCTGTCAGTTATCAGCTGTTACTTTTAGCTTGCTTTAGAAAAAAAGTGCAAAAAAAAGTATATTTGATTAAAGTTCATTCTAAGTTTTATTAAAAATGCATTTACTTTCTTTTAAAAAATCCGCAATTACTTTTTGGGCAACCCAATAGATGGCAACACCTTCACCGTTTGAATGCCGATCTGCTCGTAGAATTTTGTAACCAGGAATTGTGTAAATGGAGTCATTTATTTCAGTGTGGAACCAGGTATCAGATACACATATGATGCCAATTGTTGTATTTACGAAAGTATAAGAAAGTTCATCGATTGTTGCTTAAGCTTTGCGCATTTATGTGTACAATATTCAAGCCAACATTTTGACGAGTTAATACGTTTAGCATGTTTCTTACATTGTCTCAGGGGATGCGTAATGAAGTTTTCAAGGATTAGAGCTTTATGGAAAGTACGGAATATGAAATAAAACAATAAAAAAGGTGTATAAAAATATCGGTTCATAATTTTTGCTGTTACCCATCCATTGCAATGTTATTATCTTGTTCAGTATTTGCACGAAAAATATGCGTTAGTTGATCTAGATCCCCTATCAGAATTGGAGAGCCAGTTTTAGAGCGTTTGACATGAACCAATCCAGGTAGAGTAAAAACCGAATCAAGATTTGTTCCTTTAACATCAACGCATTTTGAAAAATCTTATAATTATGATTATTTAAATTTTCATTCACATAGAATGGTTTATCGGTACTAAACCCAACATGCTCCAAAGTTAAATTTGATTTACTAGATTTTCTAAACATGGCTATATTCTTCAGTACAAAATTTTTATCAAATGGGCACGCTAGGTTTACCATGATGGCTGGATCAGATAATTTATTGTTCTGCCCCATATTATTTACCCGATATATAGACTTTATTGGAGGTGTTGTTATATTTAATGTATCGCACAGATTATCAAATATTTGCTATAGATTTTCCCCATTTTAATATGACACTCCTTTTAGTTTCAAATCACAACCAACTTGCAAGTTACCAAATTTTTGTTGCTTCAATTTAATGTTCACAATTTAATTTTTTATTTGCCCAATATCGGATTCAATAGTGCTAACTTTTTCCGTTTTTAAGACACTCTCTTCAATTTAAGCTCTCCCCACCCTAAGACGTTTTGGCGCCAAAAGATGGGTATCAAGTGGTGGGGAGTCTGCAGATGTTGATGTTGTTTCAATTATACAGAGCAAAAATACACTATGCTTGTTCTTAATCTTTGACAGCAGTAGATTTGTTTTTGTTTTGTTGTTTTGTTTCTTGTAAACCACAAATTTCTATTTATTTATTTGGTTTTTTATCTAGTTGATTTTGTGTAACAACAATGATATCTGCAATGGATATTAGAGGACCAACAATTTAGTTTTGTGTAAAAATTTTTACGGCAGTGAATATCACTTTTATCTAGAGAAAAAAGCTTAATTTGTAGAGCACAAAAAATACGTCCGAACACAAAAAAAATGGTTTGTTAACCGATTTTCTAGAAATTCGGCAGGAAGGATTTTCTAATGACTCTCGGCATTACCGGTGAATTCATAGAAATTGGTTCTGATTTAGATATAGCTGCCATATATATATATATATATATATGTATATATATATATGTATATATATATATCGTCCGATTTTCACTTCTAAAGTCGCTGCAAGCGCATTTATTGATCAATCTTGTCAAAATATTGTACAGCGATTTTCCCGACGACTACCACAATATACAAGAAGTTTGCTAGAAATCGGTTCAGATTTAAATATAGTTCCCATAAATATGTTTGTCTGATTTTCAATAATGTTGTCATTTGTCCACCGTATTTATTACAGTTTGAGCATATTTACTCGAAATTTAATACGGATTGTTAAATAACCCATCTGAAAACATCCGGCGAGGCCCATCAAAATTGGTTCAGACATTATATCTTATGGCGAGATAAAAAGTATTCACTTTTTATTTTTCTTCACATTTTTGTACCCTTCACCATAGGATGGGGGTATACTAATTTCGTCATTCTGTTTGAAAATCCTCGAAATATTCATCCTATACCCCATAAAGTATATATATATATATATATATATATATATATATATATATATATATATTCTTGTCTCGATGTTCTGAGACGATTTAGCCATGTCCGCCCGTCTGTCGAAATCATGATAGCGGTCGAACGAGTAAAGCTAACCACGTGAAATTTTGATCAGATAGTTCAGCCGGACCGAATCTTGGAAACCCATCCCCATGAATTCTGCTAAAAATTTATACAAAATAAATTTAGTTGAAGGGGATAATTTTATTCTACATACCAAACTTCTGTCAAACCAACAAATATTAAAGCTTGTAGGAACCGAACAAGGATAATCGAGAGACCGGTTTTTATGGGAGCTTTACCAGTGTTAAGTGTTTTTTTAGGTTTTAAATTCTTTGTTTGCCAAATTCTTTGTTTCAGGAAATATTGGTTAATGCGGTTAGAAATTAGGTTAGCCACTTATTATAAATAGCATGAAACTTCAATAAAATATTGTTACTGTTCTCAACTGCATTTGACTATTGTGTTTCTTTGCTTCCAGTTTCAAGTGATGGAAAGTAAAAAAAAACGGACAAAAAATTAACTTAATGTGTCACGACTGGTCAACGCAACCAAAAAAAGTTGACATTTGGTGACTGCTAAAATTAGAACACACTTCAATCATCAGGTTCCAAAAACCTTTGATGTGCAGCAGACCTGGAAAATGTGGAAAAAACATTCGTGTTGAAGCTAGAGGAAGGACGAAGTAACTCACAGAAATATCATTAGGGGAACTATTTAAGGAGCAGAAGGGCAAGTCCGCGTACTTCGAAGCCAGGTATCGTGGATTGTCGAAGAATTGGCTCCGGCTTGAGCAAAACAACGGCATGATTCGCAGTCTGGTCACAGCCCATGACGACGTAGAGTACTTTAAATCAGAGTACTATGAGAAGGTGCGCTCATTTGGCAGGAATATCTAGCAAGATTCGAATCTTAGGTCAGTCGATTGAAGATGCAAGAGGACGCTGCCCGGAAACTACAAGATACAACGATGGGACTTGGATAACTGCAAGCAGAGTACAACGGTGATTCAAGAGCCAATGACTAGCTGAATGGATTCGAACAAGAAGTGTATCGATTATGTAGGCTATTAAAGACTTGCATCTATACGCTGTGAGCATGTGTGGAAAGCACCTTAGCTACTGAACCGAGTGCTAATCCGCAGTTATATAAGGTTTAAATTGAAACGATAAATGCCCGTTGGAATCATCTAGAGGAGTTGTATGAACGCACCGAAAACGTGCTACCGATGATAAGAACAACTATATACGACGAGTACGAGGACTTGGTTGGTGTAATCTTGGAAAGGCTGACCAATCTATAAGTCATATCAACCAATATTAACAATTGTGATACAGTCTCGTTACCATCCAAACACATGGCGGTAACACTTCCAAAGATGGACACAGTTTTGTGCCTTGGTACATGACAAAACTAGTCATATACCATGTCACGAGGGGGTCATCAGTAATTTGACAAAAAGGAGGCTCATCAGTAATTTGACATTTGACAGAACAGCGTGGATAATGTTAGGTGGAAGATACAACAACAAAAGGATAATTGTCGCTACTTTATTGGAGAGGCTGTTGACTCAACCGAGCACAACCTCAAAAGCAACTGCGGTTCAAAACTTGGACAACACAACGAGGGAATGTTAGTTAGCACTAAACAACGAAGGCATTGAAACGGATTCTTGTTATCCACTTATAATTCAAATCTCGATAGAAAAGCTGGATAGACACATGCACATTCGATTTGAACAATCGCTGGAAAATCCTAAGGAAACTCCAAAGCTAGAGGCCTTTTTAAAGTTCTTGGGACAGCAATTCCAGACCGATGCCGTAGTACAAAAAGGCAAACATTGGTCGAACAAGACAACTTCATCAGCTATGTCAACAGAAAAGAAGCAGCAAAAATATGTTATGTGCGGCGCTTAAAACCGCGCTATTAGTACTTAAAATGTTTGAAGGATGGCCATGGATCAAAGAAAGTGCGGCAAAAAACATAATACACTTCTTCATCTTCAAAACCAATCCGAGCCAAAAAATTAACCCAAAATAGCATCAGTATTATCATGCGCAGGAGCAGGTTATTTGTGTGGAGACTAATGTTATGCCTTGCTAACGACTGCAAAGGTGATCATTCGATCTCCAAATGGTAACACCGATGAATTAACAGCAGTTCTGGATTCCGGATCTCAAATAATCATTGTGTCTGAGCGTCTAGTTCAAAGATTGTCGGTTTTGCCAACAGAAACTTCACTTGAGATCGACGAAGTAGGAAGAACGAAAAAAAGAGCTAAGCATCGTAGTAATGTCTTTAACAGATGGTCGTTATACAACAAATTTGGAGGCTTTTTTTACCGACGCACAGTGGGCCAAATGGCAAAAAATTGGAAATAAGTCTACAACTTTTTATCTGTTGATTTTAGCCATACAAAATGTTCTAGACATTTGTAGAGGAGGACATAGGCTTTCAGAAAAGTGCTGTTGTTGGTCCATATCTTTAATACAGGGTGAGCTACAGGGTGTCAAAGTTGACCACTTTTGACTTCTCCAAGCTTCTGGGGGCCATAACTTTTGATCTACTCAACCGATTTACATGATTTAGGACTCTAGAGAAAGAGCTTGACAAGATCTAAAAAACTTATGCATAAAGTACCATGCCATCGTGTACTGTTAAGGAGTTATGAATTGTTTAATTTTAAAATATGAAAATTTGGCCTTGGTTTTTTTCAGTGTTTTTTTAATAACTCCGTCAATTTTAAAGCTATAAACTTCATACTTCACACAAATTATGCCAGCATATGTGTGCATAAAATACAAAAGGAATCACGTGAATATCTTTGGCGGTTTAAAAATGGCATCGTTTTCAATATGAAAAATATTTTTTTTGTCAAAAAATTGCAAAATTTTTCAAAAAAGATACTCCCATTTCCTTTAAGTTTTCGCAAACTTTGGCCGTCAAAGCATTATCATTTCTTTCCATTTTCACAAAGTCGAGGTATTAAGAAAAGTTTTAAGTGCTAATTTGGCTAATTTCGATATCAAACAACACCGTTATCTTAAGACCAAAATGGCCAATTTTTTTACTAAACTTCAAAAGTTTCTCACTGGAAAAAAAGTTCCACGGGGATTTTTTCGCTTTTTTTGAACTTAAATGAAAGCTTAAAATGTTCCCAACATTTTAAGGTATGTCTCGCCATATCCTAGCCATAAATGAGATCGTAGCGATCAAAATACTGAAAAAAGTCAATTTTCAAGTAGTGCTATATTCATTGCTAAAAAACAAGTATTACGTCACATTTTATTGCAAAGATGTTAAATAAACTTTTATTTGGTAACACTTCTTCTACAAAACACAAAAAGAATCATGGAAATATCTCTATTCTATTCCATTTTATGGAACCGGCAATAAAAAAGTCAATTTTTCAAAAAAGTCGAATTTCCCAAATTTTGTTTTTGTTGTCCTAATTGCACATGACACACTATAGCCATATTTACGCAACATACCTTATCGTAAAGGAAATTTTCATACCTTTCCAACGATGTATAAAACATTTCTCAACTCGGATTCTATCTACTCTAAAATTCATTTACACTTCATTAAACTCTATATAAAAATGTCTATTTGTGAAATGGAACCTTATATGGGGCCTACACTAAAACATTGATAGATTTGCCCAGGGTTTACAATACAAATGTGTTAGAATAAAAAAAGGTCTCCTGCCAAAGTTTAAAAAAATTGGAATAAAAATATGTGTTTTAGAGCGAAAACACTTCGCATCGGCGTGCGTTTATATGTATATTAGCTACTCCCAAAATAAAAAAGCATTTTAGTTTTGTATTATTTGATTTTATTCTCTACCAAATAATCTAAGGTATCAAAATTTAAAAGCTCTTTAATTTGAATGGCATCGGGATCGTCCTTATCTATATCGTCACATATTTTTGGTAGCCATTTAGTTCTGATGCTGTATAGTACCGGATCAGACGATAACAATAAATATTGAAGTAAATCATAATTTTGGTTAAATTTGGTGCTCTTTCGGGTATTGAAAAGCCGGAACTGTTTAACATCTCTATTACGGGATTCCTGAGCTTCTTCTGTAAGTTCTCCTAACGGAAGTATGTTGTATTCCACAATTTCCTTGCCATGATGTAAGACTTTATGTACTGTCGGTGTTAAAGCTTTCCACGAATATAAATCAGATAAAATGTTTTTTGTGTCATTACTATAAGCTTCAAATTTGGTTGAATTTATCATCTTTTTGCTATTGATTACAGCCAAAATCACTTTGAATCGTCTTAGCAAGTGTTCATCAAGACCGGTTATTTTAGATGTCGATACGGGGTCCTCAAAAAACCGCCTTGCCGAGTTGCCATCATTTGTGCTTCCGTATCCGTAAAGAGGTTTATCTATTATAAGTCCCTTTTGTTTAAACTCCAACTGGATTCGATTCTTCTCTTCCTGCCTCATTTTGTGAAGATCTTGGTTGTTTCTAGCAGAGACATCGCGGTTTCCAGGGCTAGTCCGATATTTAAGGTCATACGATAAATGCAAACAATACTCCATGAATCGAATTCTACAGTGCAGGGGCGAAATACCGAAATTGAGCGCATTTTCGTTTACTAAATTTTCATCAGACTTGTCCTCGAATTGCCCATTCTTCTTGCCACAAATATTGCATCTCCAATTGGACATAACGCCAGTTAATGCGTTTGCCACCTTTCCATCGATCATAGTGAGTTGTAGTTGAAACGAAACTTTTATATTTCTTCCCAATTGGTTTATAACAATCATGGGTAATGCAGCAATTTCTTCCTTTATTTCGTTCACCAAAGATCGTGTTGTGTTCCGGTCTTCCTTTGTATACTCAAACCGAATTGGGCGACATAAATATTTTGACCCAGGTGTTCTATTTATCCATATATCTTGAAATGCATTTTCTTTCGATGATGAAGATTGGTCCTTGTACAATCTCATTCTCAATGGTACTAATGATGCCATGAAAATTGATGCGAAGTTGGTATCTATTTCTGTTTGTTGCTTATATTCGGAAAATCCAGATGATCCATCACAACCCCATTTGCTGATCAAAACCACTTCGGAATTATTACATGTGTTCAACTGTTCTTCAGTAAAATTAGAAATAATTCTAACAGCTGTATTTTCAACAAGATCAGCAAGTTTCACTCTTGCTTTTAATTCGTCCACGTATATATTTGATGGCACCATTTTCGTCCTGGTGTTGTACAATTTATGTTTTGAGGGTAAACAACCCCATCCTTTTTCACGAAGAGCCTTCCTCATTGTTGAGTATTTGTTTCTTGAGAGGCCTAGGTTCAAAATCAGGGCCAGTGCATCTTCCTCCGTGAATTCTGTAGTCGATTTTGGAGTTGGAATACTTTCTACCATTCTCTTTACCCTTTTCGGAGATGCTAATGGTAAAACATCGACAATTCGTCCAACATTTTTTGGTTGTGTTTTTAACAATGCTGTTTTGAACGTATCTTTTATTAAATTTGGCGGATGTGCCGCCAATAGTTCCTCTTGTTTTTTCTTTTTGGTTTTCTCCGTAACTTCGTCGTATGCTTTGCTAGGCCGGCCGGGAATCAGCGGTTTAATTTCAATAAGTAGATCCGATTTCAGCCACTTCTCATACATTTTGAAAAACTTGATTTTTGCGAATGAACATTCTGGCAACCTTCTCTCAAATGATTTGTAGAATTTTTCAAGTTTGTCTAAAGCGTCTTTATTTAGCCTTATTCCATATATGTGGTCCAAAGTGTAAACAAGTTCCTTAAATGACTCCGTGTATGATTTGGAATCATTTTTGATGTCCCATACAATTTTCGAAAGAGTGGAATACTTCAGTATGACTTCCATAACTTATAAATGTCCTTTACGCCTCTACAAAATATAATGAAGAAAATTTGGATTTTGTTCAAATATTTATGCAATATATTCACAATTAATGACCCATTTCAGGTATCAGACGCAATCGTAAAAAGGGGTCCAAAGTGCCTCTTTTTACTTACTCTTCTATAATTATTTACCTGGACTCGAATTTGGTTAAAAAAAATGACAATGAATTTTTTATGGGTAGGTTTTTTCACATTCATTGATACGGTGGATTTCCTGGGAATTCGACATAGCGAAACAGGTAACATTTGTCTGCATCAAATCTTAACACAAATATATATATATATATGCAGGTATATTTCTAGGTTACTTTTTATTCAAAAATCATCAGCTTACATTAAAAATAGATGTAGGTACTATACAAACGCACGCCGATGCGAAGTGTTTTCGCTCTAAAACACATATTTTTATTCCAATTTTTTTAAACTTTGGCAGGAGACCTTTTTTTATTCTAACACATTTGTATTGTAAACCCTGGGCAAATCTATCAATGTTTTAGTGTAGGCCCCATATAAGGTTCCATTTCACAAATAGACATTTTTATATAGAGTTTAATGAAGTGTAAATGAATTTTAGAGTAGATAGAATCCGAGTTGAGAAATGTTTTATACATCGTTGGAAAGGTATGAAAATTTCCTTTACGATAAGGTATGTTGCGTAAATATGGCTATAGTGTGTCATGTGCAATTAGGACAACAAAAACAAAATTTGGGAAATTCGACTTTTTTGAAAAATTGACTTTTTTATTGCCGGTTCCATAAAATGGAATAGAATAGAGATATTTCCATGATTCTTTTTGTGTTTTGTAGAAGAAGTGTTACCAAATAAAAGTTTATTTAACATCTTTGCAATAAAATGTGACGTAATACTTGTTTTTTAGCAATGAATATAGCACTACTTGAAAATTGACTTTTTTCAGTATTTTGATCGCTACGATCTCATTTATGGCTAGGATATGGCGAGACATACCTTAAAATGTTGGGAACATTTTAAGCTTTCATTTAAGTTCAAAAAAAGCGAAAAAATCCCCGTGGAACTTTTTTTCCAGTGAGAAACTTTTGAAGTTTAGTAAAAAAATTGGCCATTTTGGTCTTAAGATAACGGTGTTGTTTGATATCGAAATTAGCCAAATTAGCACTTAAAACTTTTCTTAATACCTCGACTTTGTGAAAATGGAAAGAAATGATAATGCTTTGACGGCCAAAGTTTGCGAAAACTTAAAGGAAATGGGAGTATCTTTTTTGAAAAATTTTGCAATTTTTTGACAAAAAAAATATTTTTCATATTGAAAACGATGCCATTTTTAAACCGCCAAAGATATTCACGTGATTCCTTTTGTATTTTATGCACACATATGCTGGCATAATTTGTGTGAAGTATGAAGTTTATAGCTTTAAAATTGACGGAGTTATTAAAAAAACACTGAAAAAAACCAAGGCCAAATTTTCATATTTTAAAATTAAACAATTCATAACTCCTTAACAGTACACGATGGCATGGTACTTTATGCATAAGTTTTTTAGATCTTGTCAAGCTCTTTCTCTAGAGTCCTAAATCATGTAAATCGGTTGAGTAGATCAAAAGTTATGGCCCCCAGAAGCTTGGAGAAGTCAAAAGTGGTCAACTTTGACACCCTGTAGCTCACCCTGTATTAAAGATATGGACCAACAACAGCACTTTTCTGAAAGCCTATGTCCTCCTCTACAAATGTCTAGAACATTTTGTATGGCTAAAATCAACAGATAAAAAGTTGTAGACTTATTTCCAATTTTTTTGCCATTTGGCCCACTGTGCGACGATAATTGCTCCTCACCCGGTCAGGATTTCGACGTGACTGATTGGAAAGTTCCTCGTCACATCCAAATGGCGAATCCAAACTTCAGCAAACAACAGAGAATGGACATTTTGCTTAGGGCTGAGTACTTCTTTAGACAGATACAAGCTGAAAGAACAAATCTCTTCAAAATACATTGCTTGGCTGGATCGTGGGTGGTCAACTGAAAATGAACACTAGTTATAGAGTGTCGTCGGCGTCCACCTGTGAAATTTTTGTCAATGAGTCGTTAGAAGAAGTAATAGAAAAATTGTGGAAATTTGACGATGTGGAGCCCACGTCAAAGATATTGAGTGCTGAAGAGGAGATGTGTGAATCTCATTAGTTTAGGTTGAAAAGAGGGTGCAGATATTAATCCGCATCATGCCACTATCATTACTATATACATGTTAAAAACACGGAAAATGGTCGATTTATCGTCAATCATCGCACGTTATCGCTTACAACAGATTTATAAGCCTAGAACGACGGCTACAACACAACCAAGAGATGCGGACACAAAATATTCAGTTCATGAGAGAGTATGAAGAACTTGGACATAAGCGGAGGGTTATGCTTGATGAATTTGATGAATCCAAAATATTTTATACCCCACCATTGTGCTGAAACCCGACTCCAGTACCACAGAGCTTAGAGTGGTATTCGATGCATCAGCCAAGACGTCGACTAGGTTAACCATAAATGTCATTATGTACGCTGGGCCAGTGCTGAAAAGTGCCCAGTTCTCCATTTTGCTCAGATTCCCGATACCAAAATTCGTTTTCACAACTGACATTAAAAAAATGTAAAGGCAGATATTGTAAGATTCCACTAATCATCAATATCAGCTAATAATTTGGAGAGAAGATCCAGCTATGCCAATTAATTACTATGTCCTCAACATTATGGCATATGACACAAGAGCAGATCCGTACCTTGCCAATAAATGTTTGCAGAAAATTGCAAATGATCATGATGGCCTTGGTGGTTCCGATGACATAAGGACAGCAATTGAAACTCCGAAGCAGTTGATGTATATCTTAAAATAGCATGGATTCAATTTAAACAAGTAAAAGCGTGCTAAGTTCGGCCGGGCCGAATCTTATATACCCTCCACCATGGATCGCATTTGTCGAGTTCTTTTCCCGGCATCTCTTCTTAGGAAAAAAGGATATAAGAAAAGAGTTGCTCTGCTATTAAAACGATATCAAGATATGGTCCGGTTCGGACCACAATTAAATTATATGTTGGAGACCTGTGTAAAATTTCAGCCAATTCGTATAAGAATTGCGCCCATTGGGGCTCAAAAAGTAAAATAGAGAGAACGATTTATATGGGATCTGTATCGGGCTATAGACCGATTCAGACCATAATAAACACGTTTGTTGATGGTCATGAGAGGATCCATCGTACAAAATTTCAGGCATATCGGATAATAATTGCGACCTCTAGGGGTCAAGAAGTCAAGATCCCAGATCGGTTTATATGGCAGCTATATCAGGTTATGAACCGATTTGAACCTTATTTGACACAGTTGTTGAAAGTAAAAATAAAATACGTCATGCAAATTTTCAGCCAAATCGGATAGGAATTGCGCCCTCTAGAAGCTCAAGAAGTCAAATCCCCAGATCTGTTTATATGACAGCTATATCAGGTTATGGACCGATTTCAACCATACTTGGCACAGTTGTTGGATATCATAACGAAATACTTCGTGCAAAAATTCATTCAAATCGGATAAGAATTGTGCCCTCTAGAGGCTCAAGAGAAGTCAAGACCCAAGATCGGTTTATATGGCAGCTATATCAGGTTCTTTACCGATTCGAACTATACTTGGCACAGTTGTTGGGTATCCGATTTGGTTGTTGGGTAGCATAACAAAACACGTCGTGCGAAATTCCATTTCAATCGGATAAGAATTGCGCACTCTAGAAGCTCAAGAAGTCAAGACCCAAGATCGGTTTATATGACAGCTATATCAGGTTATGAACCGATTTGAACTATACCTGGCACAGTTGTTGGATATCATAGCAAAACACGTCATGCAAAATTTCATCCCAATCGGATAAGAATTGCGCACTCTAGAGGCTCAAGAAGTCAAGACCCATGATCGGTTTATATGGCAGCTATATCAGGTTCTTTACCGATTCGAACTATACTTGGCACAGTTGTTGGGTATCCGATTTGGTTGTTGGGTAGCATAACAAAACACGTCGTGCGAAATTCCATTTCAATCGGATAAGAATTGCGCACTCTAGAAGCTCAAGAAGTCAAGACCCAAAATCGGTTTATATGGCAGCTATATCAGGTTATTGACCGATTTGAACTATACCTGGCACAGTTGTTGGATATCATAGCAAAACACGTCATGCAAAATTTCATCCCAATCGGATAAGAATTGCGCACTCTAGAGGCTCAAGAAGTCAAGACCCAAGATCGGTTTATATGGCAGCTATATCAAAACATGAACCGATATGGCCCATTTACAATACCAACCGACCTACACTAATAAAAAGTATATGTGCAAAATTTCAAGCGGCTAGCTTTACTCCTTCGGAAGTTAGCGTGCTTTCGACAGACAGACGGACGGACGGACGGACAGACGGACGGACAGACGGACGGACATGGCTAGATCGACATAAAATGTCACGAAGATCAAGAATATATATACTTTATGGGGTCTCAGACGAATATTTCGAGTAGTTACAAACAGAATGACGAAATTAGTATACCCCCCATCTTATGGTGGAGGGTATAAAAAGTGGTGCTCAAATCACCCAAGTCGTTTGAAAGATATACCAAAGAATGATCAAGAATTAAACCTAAACGTGGATGATCTTAACAGCTCTCATACTGTTAAAACACTAGGATTGTTTTTTGGTTGCCTCAAAGTGATATTTTTTGCATCAAGGTGAAGCTCAACGAATACAGAGTCGTTACCACGAAGTAGTAACATCAGATCTGGCGAAATTATTTGATCCTTTCGGACTGATGGTTCCTGTAATGGTGCAACTTCATGCAGCAACTACGTCAGACCTCTCTGGGTTGGGATGATTCATTGCCTGCCTATTATCGATCGATCTGGGCATAGCAACGGATATGACTATAATTTACACAGTTGAACACAAAAATTCATTCAAAAAACTACAAAGGATTCTGGGATACGTCATCAGTTTTGCGAGGAATTCAAGGTTACATAACTCGCAACGGCCAGGGCAAATAACATTAACAACTAGGGAGCTGGACGAGTCGCTATTTTTAATCACACGAACAATTGAGGGCTTTAAATTCTCTTTGGAAATTAAACAGCTTTGAAAGCACCGCGGGGTTGATAAGACTAGCTCCATTTGTAGCTTATCGTCGTTCCTCGTCTCGAATTGTTCCTGCTCGACCATTCACCAATTCAGGAGTATACTACAGCGGACCTTTGTGGATTCATCACAAGGTTCGAGATAGAGAAACATCAAAGGCCTACATAGCAGTCTTTTGCTATTTTGCAACAAAGGCAAGAAAAACCATAAGTTCCGCGTCCAGCTCAAAACGAATATGATTCACGTAGCGGTTACTACAACGCTACCATTGGTAGAAACTGATGACTTTAAGCTATTTCACCTTATTCCAGTACCCAACCAGATAGGATAGATCTCTTTGTTGACTACAAAGCCGCCTTCGATACTCCTTTACGTTCAAAGGTATTTCAAGCCATGTCTGAGTTTGGTATCCCTGCAAAATTTATAAGACTCTGCAGGATGACACTTGCTGATACGCGTTCCTCAGTAAGAATAGGAAAGAATCTCTCTGAACCATTTAAAATCCAAACGAGGTTTCAGACAAGTAGACAGCCTATCGCGTGATCTCTTTGATATGTGTGATCTCTTTGATATATGTGATATCCTGCTGGAGAAGATTATACGAGATGCAGATGTGAATAGATATGGCACAGTAATCACAAGAGAGCACATGCTACTCGCCTATGCCGACGATATCGATATCATAGGTCAGTCACCGGATGTAGTAACAGCAGCTTTTGAAAGAATCGAAAGAGAGTCAGTGAAAATGGGTCAGGCAGTAAATGGAGATAAGACGAAATGGATGGTTTAAACTCCCAAAAAGCCTTGCACAACCGAGCAGATAAAGAAAAGTAAGAAAGTTGGGAACCACAACTTTGAGACAGTCAGTAACTTTATCTACCTCGGCACCGCCGTAACCGAAACGAATGACACCAGTTTTGAGATTAAACGAAGAGTAATACTGGCGGGACTAAGTAAGCAGTTTAGAAACAAGGCCACCTATCGGCAGACGAAGACTACACTATACAGGACACTGATACTACCCGTGCTGTTATATGGTTCTGAAGCATGGGTACTTGTGAAAGCAGATGAGTCAGTGCTTGGAGTATTTGAGAGAAAGATTCTTCGTAAAATATATGGACCAGTTTGCGTTAACGGGAAATATAGGCGACGTATGAACCACGAGCTGTATGACGACGATAGCATAGTTACACGCATCAAAATACAACGGCTGCGTTGGTTAGGTCATGTTGTCAGAATGGATGAAGAAGCTCCAGAAGAGAAGTCTTTTGAAGGCCAACACGGTGGTACACGGTGGAAGACCAAAAGCCCGATGGAAAGATCAAGTTGTGGAAGACACCTTGAAACTTGGTGTCAGAGATTTTAGAATGAGCGCAGAAGATCGAGGCGCTTGGAACGCTATTCTACGTTCGGCTAGTGGAACAAATATTCTGTCATAGCCAATTTAAGTCAAGTAAGTAACCAGATATGTGGCTCATTAGCAGTAATAAATATTTGTAACGCAATGTTGGTGGTAAACATCGAACAAAGTCATTACATTCCAGTTGCGCAATTGCAGAAATGTGATGTGACCAATCAAGATTTCTTCATATATTATAGTGTGTACCTACAATTCACCTTCGGAGCAGAAATGTGTTTATGTGACGACGACGTTGACGACACTCCACACAAATGTATTATGGATACGTTTAAAAGGCCAAAACCAATGGATGTATGCAACTCTTCCAGATGCACAAGTTACAGCGGTATGCAAAATGAATATCATACCTCTTAGCTTAGAAGGATCTGGAATTTTAACATTGGAGCCAGAACGAATCCTCAATCATGGTTTTATCCACTTAACAGTTTAACAGTCCTAAAATTATCATACCAGTCTTGGACGTGTCATAGAATTAATGATGCCTTTCCATTCCCTTGATGACACTATCGGCAAATCCAACCAGTCCTCTATATTAGACCAGTTCGCTTCACAGTTCGCCGAGGTTTCACCCATTCAACTCAACATAAAGTCTATAGAAGAGGCCAACAATGGACACCACTACCATCACAAACATAACATATCGGTAGCAAATGCAGAATTTATCGTCGGTATAATCGTCATTGGTATATTTATATCCAGATGTCTACTTTCCAAGAGGTCTAAAACAACTATACGACAGATTGAAACACGCACCGATGGACGCACCGACTCCAAAGCATAACTTTAGTATAAATATTTAAATAATTTTGTATTCCTATGTATTATTTGCTATTATATCATTTTGCTACCTACAAGAAGTCATGATTTCTTTGTACGTTAAAATTGTAATTCATAAGTATCTTCATATATACAAATCTATACTTACATATATAATATTATCCTTTGGAATTCTTCACTATAAATTTTGTCATTGCTTTCATAATTAGACGACTGAGTAGTCAACGCGGAGGAGAATGTTAGGTCTTTGCATAGTTTTCAAATTCTTTGTATGTAATAAAATATACTTAATCGTTCATTCATTTCCTCAGTTCATATCGGTCACTGACCGTACTTAATACATATTTCGTAATTGTTCTACATATTTGTGAACTTGGTCAACAATGACTGAAATTGCAATTCATGTTCACATATTTTCTCAAGTCAGCAAAAACGTCTTGACCGAAATGTGAAATGCATCAATATGCAGTGTCAGAAAATGTTGGTGAATGCATAGGGAATTAGGTAAATCAGTGTAGTCCGATTCAAGTTTAAGCTCAATAAAAGGGGGCCCCCTTTTTATAACCGAGTCCGAGCGACCAGCATTTGGAGGGGAAAACCACCGCTGAACATTTTTTCTGATGGTCTCGCCTGGATTCGAACCCAGGCGTTCAGCGTCATAGGTGGACATGCTAACCTCTGCGCTACGTTGGCCTCCACCACCATCTGCAAAATTTTAGCGAAATCGGACAAAAATTGCGGCTTCCAAGGACTCAAGAAGTCAAATCGGGATTTGGGTTTATATAGGAGCTTTATCGAAATCTTAACCGATATTGCCCATTTGCAATTCCCAACGACCTACATCAATATTAAGTATCTGTGCAAAATTTCAAGCTGCTAGCTTTACGCGTTCGACCGCTATCGTGATTTCGACAGACGGGTGGGTGGACATGGCTAGATCGACCCAGAATTTCGAGACGGTCAAGAGTATATATACTTTATGGGGTTTTAGATAAATATTTCGAGGTGATACAAATGGAATAACTAGATTAGTATACCCCCGTCCTAGGGTGGTGGGAATAAAATGTTTGCCCTGTCATATAAGGTCATGTTTGGGGGGAAAATTGGCTTGTCGAAAATTGGCAATTAGTTATAGGTAAAAAAAAAAACAAACAAAACTGTTTCTCAAAATTCTTAGGAGTTTGATTACTGGAAACCTTAAAAAAATAAACTAATGAAGATGAGCCCACGACATTCAAAAGCAGTTGCGGTTTTATGTCAAAGTCAATTAAATCCGCTTTTCTTCGTTTTATGGTCGTAGAATATTTTGAACATTATTTCTTTTTTTATAGCTATTGGCTTAGGAAAATTATTTTTTTTTTAATTTTTCTTTTTTTTACGCATATTGGCTTAGGAAATAAAATGATTTTTTTTTAATTTTTATTTTTTTTTAATGTTGTTAAAAAAATTAAGTGCTCGAAGTTGTAGTCGGAGTCGAGTAATCTTTTTGGAGTCGAGTAAAAATTGCTCGACTCCGCAGCCCTGATCTAAACGATATATGGCACGGATTCCGAATAGCCTAGCATACATAATTATTCCAAATTTCAGCGAAATCGGATATTAAATGCTTTTTTTATAGACTCAAGGGCTTAAATCGGCTGATCGGTTTGGCCAGATCAATATGGCCGATAGGGCCATATTGAATCAAAGTCTGCTCTAAAAATACCACTGCTGATGGAGACAACATTTCAACTTCCCTGGGCGAGTCACATCGCGAAACAATTAAAGGTGGTCTCATTTGCATAATCCGCCATCTCGTCATCAAGATGTCATTTCAAAATTGGCATTGTTCTCAACACAACCAGAGTAACTTGTCCTCGTGTGTGTAGGTGCGCAAGTAAAATGAGAGAAATGAAGAAATGAATGAATGAATAAAATGAAGAAACACAAACAAAGAGAACATGCAAACATATGGGGTAGTTTGCTGTAAATGTAAACACAGAACCACAGAGATATCCCAGGGAATTGTAAAGCGAATGAGCTTGCGAGACTAGGAACTATATGTCGCATGATACAGAGTCCCTGGAATGTGGGTAGTGTCCAAGTGAACAACTGGGTACAAACATATTCCCAAATGATTTGAAGAAACAGAACTTATAAGACCGATTCTTATTGGAGATCTTAACGCCAGGATAGGAGAGTTAAAACAATATGCCAATGAAATTTATTGACTGTTATTTACGGCAGGAACTGAAAACGAAAATCGCAGGATAGAAAAGGCAAACAACACGTAGAATTATGCAAAAATAATAATTAACTAGTTTCAAATGGGAAAACAAGTCGCGATGAAGAAGGATCGCTTACTTTCATTAATTGTAGTGATAAATACGTAAATGACATATGTGCAGTGTCTCAGGAAATTCAAAGCCTTGGGTTCAATGTAGAAGACAAAACATAGTCGGATCATTTACCAATAGAACTAAACATTTCAATACAGACTTGCAATGACGTAAATAAAAATCTTAATTTATTGCCCGAACTTTCATGAAACAATAGCAAACTAAATCGGTATCATGGAAATCGTCAAACAGGTTGCATTTAGCTCTAAACGAAGATAATGAGCCAACATTGGACGACCTTGGTAATATTATAAAAGATTCAGCCACGATAAAGATGAGTAGGTTTTTTGAGTGTATACCGAAACAACCGTGTCACAGAGCAAAAGAAAAAATTTTTAAATTGCTAAAAATGTTTAAAACCACGCGCACTTCAGCAGATTCAAAACTAAAATATCTAAACTCGCTAAAACAATGTAAAGATATTGGCAGCTCAGACAAACAGCGTTTTAATGAAAAAATGATGTATACTGTAAATAATGTTACGAATTCCAAGAAATGGTGGAAGGCAGTTAAAGAAATCCTAAATTCCAAATAAGTAACGCGAAAATCTATTGAATCTATCACATAGTTCGGAAGGATTTTCGGCTCAGCACAATTTCCCTAATTGCTTCCGACGAATGCATACCAGTGACAGCCTCTTCTGGCGCCACGTTGTCCTTTGGAGAATTTCCTGGGAAATGTGTATCAATGAGTAGATCTTGTGTTTCCTCACTAGACTTTGTCCATATATTCTCTGATATATGGGTCTCGAGAACAGAATCTTCTTCAGCGTAGAGGCCTGAGATGTACCCCTCTGAGCCTTTCTCAGCACGCCCTTAAATATCCTTAGCTCAGCCTTATAGATGTCCTAAACGTGTGGTGCTCTTGTGGATTTTGCTCTGTTTAAGAGTTTTCTGCAGTCCTTTCCTAGACCAACCAGCTCTGGGGTCCACATGGCGTTCGCTGTTTGCCCCTTGGCTTGGCACTGGGACATGCTGGCACAAGCGAGTCATTTAGGGCCTTCTTGATGCGCTTTACCACTTTCCTCCGCAGTTTCACTTCCTTTTCTGGTCTGGAAGGGATAGACGTGCAGAATTTGTGCCGAAATTTATCCCAATTAGCCTTTCTTCCGTTTAGCCGAGGGGCCAATTCAGCAGTTTTTTTCCCCAAGGCTGAAACTAATATATCGATGATCAAAGAGGCTGTGGTCATCCAACACTTCCTAGTCGCATGTTCTTTCACTTATATCTTCCAATACAAAGGTAATATTTGGTACCTCCTGCCTGTTTCTGGTAATAAAGATCTGTCTATCCCCTTTATTACAATTCGCCAGATTGCAACTTATAATATATTCGATAAACAGCTCACCCCTTTCGTTGACATCCGAACTTCCCCATATCTGGTGATATGCATTAGCATCACTTTCCACAATGAGGCTCTTCTTCCCTACAGAAGCGGCTTCAACTAGCGACTTAAGGCTTGCATCTTAAGGCGGCATCTCTGTATCATGCGACATATATATTGAAACCAGCCAGTAATGAGTCTTGTTTATTTCAAGGTTGGCTACTACTAAATCTTCAGTGTTTAACGACGGAAGAAGAAAAACATTTAGACAACTCTTTGCAATAATGGAGGCTCTTTGTCTCCCCGTACCCTTGACGAACCGTTCCTCCACACACCCATGGTTCCTTGATAAGAACCACGCCAAATCCCCCTGCCACCAGGAGGACCTTTAGTTTCAACGTAGCCGCCTTGCAACAGTGGAGATTTATATGTAGAATCCGGCCCATAGTCAGAATTTCCACCACTGTTGCTATAGCCTCGTCTTTTTAATCTACCAGGAGTTCATCCTTACAATATCCGTTAGATTTTGTCATGATGAGTTTCCGTACGCATCCACGGGTAGGTGAGAAAGCAGTGGAGCTTCTTTTCCTCAGGACACTAGACCCTTGCGGTGTGGACGATTCCTTCTTAGGTGATTCACTTTCTGCTGCTGTCGAAGTAATTTCTGAGTTCCGTGATTTCCCGCTGGCTCAGACTTTGAGCCCAGTCCAACTTTGTGACCCACCCACACAGGGTCTCATGCAATTCGCCAGACCTTAACGATGTAGTTGATATTTCCTCAGGTAAGTATTCAGCAACAACTGCGAGTCGTCCCCTAATTCCCAAACCCCACCGCTTCTATAGACCTTCAGTTTCAACTTGTTGAATCCGTAGAATACAACCCTTCCAGACTTGTCGAGGTCTGCGAGACAGCCGGAGTTTAGTACGAATACTGAATGTCTCCGGTCACCATCAGCCTCATCCAATCTGCCAATCTTCCAGTCGGTGGTTGAAAGATTAGGATTACATTCCCTTAGTTTTCTAAGTATGGATCCAAGCATGCGCCATTGGTCGAGAAGGAATTTCTTCCTTCTTGACTAATTCTAGTGCTGCACCTGGCCACATCTCATCAATCTTTTTTAGCGCACAACGATACATTTCAATTGAGGGTTGATCCCCGAAGGCAATAAATCTGTATCGGTATCGATATCAGCCTGCATCGTCACAAACTGGAGGAGACCCAGGAAATTTCGCAAGGACATCGGAGTATACTGATGTCCATTGTGTCAGAGAGTGTTGGTTAGTCGGGAAAGGCCGGTGGCCTAGGCAAATTATAGACATGCGAAGATAGAATGGGTTCATCCTTGACCTTAAGATTCGAACCAGGTGTCTTTGTCAAAAGCGGCTAATGGAGCCTGTAGGTGACGCTCTACCAGTCGAGGTTTCAGCAGCAGACATCATGCTATGGCCTGATACCTCCACCGCAGCTGTTGGGTCTTTGAGGTCTATCTATCCTCTAGATCTGCCGCTCCATTGTGAACAGAGGCAGGTCATCAACCGCCTAATGGATACCACTATCGTAGCCATCTTTGAGTCACAAAGCATTTCAAGAATATAAAAATACTTAGACCACACTAGACGAGATTAGTCAATTTAAATGCAAGAAATTTTTACGCGGAGGATGAATTGAAAATGTTTACACTTTGTAATCTGAATGAAGTGGAAACTATACGCCATTTCTAGGGAGTTAGTCCAGTTTTGAAAGAGTTCAGAATACGATTTTTTCAAATATATATATTAATTGAAGAAGATAACAAAATAGATGCTACTGGCAAACAGATACTACTTTGGACTAAATAAACAGTTTAGAATAAGGCCACCTCTCGACAGACGAAGACTACACTTTACAAGACACTGATACTACCCGTGCTGTTATATGTTTCTGAAGCATGGGTACTTGTGAAAGCAGATGAGGCAGTGCTTGGAGTATTTGAGAGAAAGATTCTTCGTAAAATATATGGACCAGTTTGCGTTAACGGAGAATATAGGCGACGTATGAACCACGAGCTGTATGAGCTGTATGACGACGATAGCATAGTTACACGCATCAAAATACAACGGCTGCGTTGGTTAGGTCATGTTGTCAGAATGGATGAAGAAGCTCCAGCAAAGAAGTCTTTTGAAGGCAAACACGGTGGTACACGCAAACTGGGAAGACCAAAAGCCCAATGGAAAGATCAAGTTGTGGAAGACATCCCGAAACTTGGTGTCAGAAATTTTAGAATGAGCGCAGAAGATCGAGGCGCTTGGAACGCTATTCTACGTTCGCCTAGTGGAACAAATATTCTGTCGTAGCCAATTAAGGTGAAGTAAAGTAAGATAAAACAAGTAAAAGCGTGCTAAGTTCGGCCGGGCCGAATCTTATATACCCTCCACCATGGATCGCATTTGTCGAGTTTTTTTTTCCCGGCATCTCTTCTTCGGCAAAACGGGATATAAGAAAAGATTTGCTCTGCTATTAGAGCGATATCAAGATATGGTCCAGTTTGGACCACAATTAAATTACAGCGGTCAAAAAAAGTATTCATCATTCAATGTTTTTTTTTAATAAGTCTACAAAAGACAATTGGAATAAAAACATATTAAACTAATGATGCAGTAGTGCTTGTGTGATATATATGTACACAATTTCATTGTTTTTAAAGAAAAAAATAGTATTTATTGGAACAAAAAGGGCCATTTTACAGCTGAACACAAAAAATAAACAAAAAAAGTATTCATCATTGCAAAAAAACAAAAAAATAAATAACATAATTTAAAAAAATTAATACTTTGTTATTCGACCACCGCGTCTTATAACTTCTTTTAAACGGTTTGACATCGATTGGACTAATTTAGCGGTTATATTTTGGTCTATATTAGTCCATTCCTCCATTATCACCTGTTGCATTTGACTCTTGCTCGAAAAATTGCGCGTTCTCAATTTGCGTTCGAGATGTTCCCAAAGATGTTCAATTGGGTTCAAGTCGGGACTTTGAGGAGGAGTTTTAATGACTTTGGGGCAGTTATACAGCATCCACATCTTGGTATTTAAAGCAGAATGTTTGGGGTCATTATCTTGATAATATTGAAGTTATTACCAAGCCCAAGTTTTACAGCACTATCTTTTAAATTCCTCTTTAAAATGTCAATGTAATACTTATGATCCATTACTCCATTAATAATTTCAAGATTTCCCGCTCCTGAAGCCGCCATACACCCCCAAACCATTAAACCACCTCCACCATGTTTTACAGTAGCAACTGTGTTTCGTTCTTCAAGCTCTGTATTTGGTTTTCTGTACACTATGACCTTTCCATCGCACCCAAAAAGATTAAATTTGCTCTCGTCTGCAAAAATGACTGTTTTCCAAAATGATTCGGGCTGTTTTACATACATTTTTGCGAAGTTTAGCCTTTTCACTCGGTTTATTTTATTTATAAAGGGCTTCTTACGTGCAGTTCTTCCTCTGTAACTATGCCTTTTGAGTGTATTTCGAATTGTTTGTGTAGTAACTTCCTTCCCTAAATATTCCATAGTGTTTTTACGAAGAATGGTCGCATTTGTCTTCGGAGTTTTCTGAACTTGCCGCACTAGCCAACGCACATCTCCAACTGAAAGTGCTTTTGGTCGACCAGATCTTGGTTTATTGTCAACAGTTTTCGTTTCTGTCCACTTTCTGATGATGGATTGTATAGTAGATCGTGGTCTATTTAATATTTCACTGATAGTTTTTTGAGTTAAACCATTCCTGTGGTGTTTTATTATCAAAACTTTTACCTCATCAGAAACCTCGTTTTGCTTACGACCCATTTTGACAAAAACTATATTTTCAATGAAATTAAATATTTGCTGTCAAGGGCAAAGCCTCCTTTACTAAATAAAACAGAAAAGGGGGATTCCCAAATAATATTTGAATTTGACTTTGATGATAGCACATCAATGATGAATACTTTTTTTGTTCTGTTTTTGGTGTTATTATATAAAATTGCATTTTTTGCGCTAATTAAATTTATTTTTTGAATTTATTTTAAAACATATTACGAAAAATAAACTATTGCATAAAACTGCATTATTTGTTTACTTTAAATTTTCTTCAATTACCCAAAATAAGTGAATTTATTATCAATTTTGCTAATGATGAATACTTTTTGTGACCGCTGCATATGTTGGAGACCTGTGTAAAATGTCAGCCAATTCGAATAATAATTGCACCCCTTGGGGGCTCAAGAAGTAAAATAGAGAGATCGATTTATATGGGTGCTGTATCGGGCTATAGACCGATTCAGACCATAATAAACACGTATGTTGACGGTTATGAGAGAATCCGTCGTACAAAATTTCATTCCAATCGGATAAGAATTGCGCACTCTAGAGGCTCTAGAAGTCAAGACCCAAGATCGGTTTATATGGCAGCTATATCAGGTTATGGACCGATTTGAACCATACTTGGCACAGTTGTTGGATATCATAACAAAACACGTCGTGCAAAATTTCATTCCAATCGGATAATAATTGCACACTCCAGAGGCTCAAGAAGTCAAGACCCAAGATCGGTTTATATGGCAGCTATATCAGGTTATGGACCGATTTGAACCATACTTAGCACAGTTGTTGGATATCATAACAAAACACGTCGTGCCAAAATTCATTCAAATCGGATAAGAATTGCGCACTCTAGAGGCTCAGGAAGTCAAGACCCAAGATCGGTTTATATGGCAGCTATATCAAAACTTTGACCGATATGGCCCATTTACAATACCAACCGACCTACACTAATAAGAAGTATTTGTGCAAAATTTCAAGCGGCTAGCTTTACTCCTTCGGAAGTTAGCGTGCTTTCGACAGACAGACGGACGGACGGACGGACGGACGGACGGACATGGCTAGATCGACATAAAATGTCGCGACGATCAAGAATATATATACATTATGGGGTCTCAGATGAATATTTCGAGTAGTTACAAACAGAATGACGATATTAGTATATCCCCCATCCTATGGTGGAGGGATAAAAACTACTTTAAATGGCAGCAATGGATAAAACGTTTCACATATATAAAATCTGAATTAAAATACAGAGAATTCCTAATAAATGAATACAATTTTACGAGAAAAAAATTTTCTTCTATTTTAAGACTGACGTTTTTTGTAAATACCATTGTCAAAGTAACTTGATTGTCTCTTTTTTGCACAATTGTTTAACCAATTGTAGATACGTATATATATATGAATCAAATAGTATGAGCTTTATATGAAATTATGAATAATTTCAAAAAAAAAAAAATAATAATACAATTATAAAATAATTACAAAAAGAATTATTTTATTACATAGGCCATTGTGCTAAATTTTAGAGTAATCGGATAATAAATGCGCTTGTTATGGGCCCAAAATCTTAAATCGGAAATCGAGCGCACTGTTTGAAATATTAAAATCCGCCATCAATCAATGAAATAATTGGGCCCTGCAAAACCCAGATATGCCAAAATCTGAATAAGACACGATTAGGGCAGGCCGACATTCACCATCTCTTAGTCGATTACAAGCCGATTTCGATACGTTCAAAGGTATTTCGAATTTTTTTATGATCTTGTAAACACCACAGGGCTTACTATTCAAAATTTCAAAGAGTTCTCTCTATCCGTTCTCACACGGAAGATTTTTCACTAGTTTTTTGATCTCACCCCACTGTGGAATGTCTACAGTCCTGCAGAAAATTAATGACAATTAGTGGCTACCGCGGAGGTTAGACTGCCCGCATATAACGCCGAAAGCCGGGGTTCAAGACCTGGCGAGGAAATGCTTCACTTATTCAATTTGTAAAAAAAAATTTAATGGGGGTAAAACTCTGTATAAGTACAATACAACCAAAAGATAGAACACTCAAGGGTAACGATAATACTTGTCTCGGTATAAATTTTGATATCCTTACCGCAGTTGTACGACCGACCGATCCATTTGCCGTGCTCGCATATAATTTTCCAAGTATTTCTTTCTCCAGAGGCGCTCGGAATGCAGTTGAAGTAGATCTCCGTGCCACTCTCATATACGCCGTCAACATCAATGTCTCCATTCCTAGTAAAAGATAAGATATTATTATGCATTAAGTAACTTTATATATTTACATATGTATATATTCCTGTATACATATATAAGAGCATTAGAGTGACCCAAAAAACAAAAAATATTTTTTCTTTTAATCGTTAAGCCGAATCAGCAGGAATTTCCGAGCTTTACTACACATTTTATCACAGCCACAGTGGTCAGTTTGTGGTTTTGTAATCATTTTCATATAAACGTATACTTTCATACTTGGACCTAAATTATTCCTAGTTGTACGTAGAGATTTCTACTACGTGGAACTTTGGAAAAAAAAACGGGTAGATATAGCTCTTTGAGCTATCGAGATCGTGTGCATTTCAAGGCAGTAGGTCGTCCGGGCGCACATGTAGCACTCGTTTAAGTTGACATATCTTGTTCAAATTTCACTTAAAAACATCTACAATATGTCTTCTTCACAAGCAAAAACGGAAAAAATTAAGGGTATTTAAGCAAGTTTTTTCAATAAAGTCTAATCAATGAAAATACATTTTATGACCAAAAAATGCAATAAGCACACTTTCTTTTTGAATAATCAGATGTAGACAATTGCTGCGGCAAAGTCGTTTTAAATGTTGTCACAAATCCAAATCATGCATAAAAATGAAAATCGATTCAAAAATGCCTCCGCAAAATACGTAGCCAACCTCGGCCAAAATTTCAACAAATAAAATTTAAAACTCGTATGTCCCCGAAACCGGTGGAGATATTGTAAACCTGTAAAAATTGGACCCCAAATGAAGATTTGGCAGTCCGAACAACTTTTCGAAATGCCGAGTTCACAAACTTAAGGCGCCTGCCAAAAGACGTCCGGACCACCTAGGGCCTAGAAATGTTAACCTTACCTAACCTAACCTTAGATTTAACCATGAAAAATATCAAAGAGATATCTCTAGCCGTTCTCATACGGCATATTTTTAATAGTATTTTTTCGATTTTCTCCCACTGTGCGTCGTGTCGTCACGGGTTATCGTTAACCGATCGCCAGAATATTTCGTATTTTGCTTATTGTGATGAAAGTGAAAAGAAATGGAGGGTGCGCGTCTTTATGTGCAAAAAAATATTCTCCTTAATAGCATGGAACGGTTTATTGTATACATCACACAAAAAAACTGCAAATCGGCTTCAACCACAAAATTAATTGATCCAATTTATTTTATAATTGAATCTGATTCAATCAATCATTGTGTTTAGCTCCTAGGACACAAATTTTAGGTCTGCTTCGGACAAAGGTCCATGAGTACTCTTAATTTGCAATTTGCAGATGTCTGTGAGGTGTTATATAGATTGGCCTAACCGGAAAAATTTTTGATTTCAGAGATGTAGAAAAATCTAGTTTTTGGGGGTCTGGATGTACCCCAAAATTGCACCAAACAATAATAACATCTGGTGCAATTTAATATATGATTGTCGCCGCAAAATTCAAAAATTTGTTACGCCCTTTTCAGTGCTTGTGGTTCTTGGGATCTGGATGTATACCAAAACTGCACCTAATGTTTAATGTGATTTTAAGATAGGATTGTCGCCAAAAAATTCCACATTTTTTATCCTTTTCAGCGAATTTAATTCACTTTTTTATTGTTGTGCAGCTAAATTGGTTTACAAATTGGGAGTAACGTTAGAAATTAACATAGCAACGTAGAGCCCACATAAAAAAAAATACCATAGAAACTATTAGAGCAAAACCGATTAACCTTTTAACACTTTCAGACCCCCCGTACACGACCATGCTATCTGACTTTAATATGTCATAAATACTCCAAATATTTATTCACATGTAAAAACCCAAATCTAAGTTACACAAACCTGTCCTTTTCTCAGAATCCAGGGATCAAATTTTTGTTATTAACTATGAAACAAAAATAAGCACCTGCTGAAAATTTTATACAAATCGTAGAAAAATTTTTTAGGTCTGAAAGGGTTAAAGCACCTAATTCAAATAATCAAAATAGTGTATGGAACCCACAGAAAGTAATTCTATCATTATTTCTCTCAATTTATATTCCAAGGAGGCGTTTAAACATAGCATATTCAATGCTACCCTGCATTTATTCCCAAATATTGCCACTTTGGAAGGACATAAAATGGTG
This sequence comes from Stomoxys calcitrans, assembly GCF_963082655.1. Classification (NCBI taxonomy): domain Eukaryota; kingdom Metazoa; phylum Arthropoda; class Insecta; order Diptera; family Muscidae; genus Stomoxys; species Stomoxys calcitrans. The sequence continues at coordinate 108,189,275 of NC_081554.1, forward strand.
TTTTTTTCATTTATTTCTCTGGGGAGATGTCGATTTGAAACTACAAAAAGAATGCAATTCATTCATAGCTCCCCAGTTAAGGTCTTGCTAGTACACTCTACACTCACAAAAAAGTGACCCAATGCTCGAGTTAAAAGAAACTACTTTCGAATAAAGTTGAACTCGTATAGCGACAATTTTGTTAGTTTTACGTAAATGCATTTCTTAAATAAAATTAAATCAAATGAACTTCGTTATCGTTCAATGGTAAATAAATGGAACTAAATTATTCTTTTTTCAGTGTACACGATGAACAATCGTGAAAGATAATTTGAACTGAACTCAATACAATTGATAGAATAAAATGTTCGAAATTTTTGCTGTGTGTTAATACATCTGTACAAAGATTTTGCAAAATCTCTGCTTCTACACACTGCAGTGGACGAATGTGTATATTAATGTGATTTCAAAAAGTAAATCGAAGGATCGGTTTATATGGGCCTTAATATATTTATGGACCCACCTGACATTTGGTTGAGTGTTGGTGGGCACAGTGCACCCTAAGTAAAAATTTTTAATCAAATTGCGTAAGTTTAGACTTCTAGGAGCTTGAGAAGTTAAAAATGTAATTCGATTTGGGTAGTATGGATAACATTAAGGACTTTTTTGTAAGTAACACGGAATTCCTAACATACATTTTTCTTTTTCGAGGTTCCTTTTTAGTTTTTAGAGCAAACAATTACTGATTACTGGCTTAGGTGTATGCCCATAGTATTGTAGCATGGGGCGGATTAATATCCGCACCCTCTTTTCAACCTAACCTTGAGCGATGTGGGAGGCATTATCCAAATCTAACCGCATCGCACCGCTACGGACATAACAATAAAGTATGATTTGTGTGACACGATATATCTGTCATGTCGCTAAGTTGAATCAAAATAGACAAATTAGTAACATCCGTGTTTTGGTGTCTTAGCGAATTTCATATGTAGGAAAGATAAGCAACGAAACATTTCGGAATTATAGAAAAAATTAAGAAATAGTTGAAAATATACCATATCAGAGAGTGAAAATTTTCAAACAGGCCTTTTTGCGATAGTTAGTTTTATTCCATTCAAATTCATTGAAGCATTAAAATGTCATAAAAGCCCCTAATTATATAATAAAAGATTTTAAAGTTTTTTGACGCCTTTGCTCCTTTTTTCAAACGTTTGTTTGACGCCATAAAATATTAGCTAATTAACATTCTTTGCGTTTTCTTTTATTGTTCTCCAATGTTCATTTTACGTAGTAAAATTGCAGGTAAAATCATATTTTGGTTTTTTTTTCATTTTGCTCAAATGGTTTCGATTGCATAATAAACAACAAGTAAGAGCGTGCCAAGTTCAGCCGGCTATAGATTGATTCAGACCATATTCGACACGTATGTTGAAGGTGATGGGAGAAGACATTGTACAAACTTTCTGCCAACTCGGATGAGAATTACGCTCTCTAGCGGTTCAAGAAGCCAAGATCCCAGATCGGTTTATATGGCACCTATACCAGGTTATGGACCAATTTGGACCATACTTCGCACAAGAAGTAGAAGTAACACCAAAACCCCACATGCAAAATTACAGCCAAATCGAATAAGAATTGCGCCTTCTAAAAGCTCAAGAAGTCAAGACCCAAGATCGGTTTTTATGGCAGCTATATCACAACATGGACCGATTTATTTGGCCATTTACAATCCCAACCGACCTACACTAATAAAAAGTATTTGTGCAATGTTTCAAGCGGCTAGCTTTACTCTCTCAAAAGTCAGCGAGTTTTCGACAGACAGACGGACATGGCTAGTTCGACTTGAAATGTCACGACGACCAAGAATATATATACTTTGTGGGGTCTTAGAGGCATATTTCGAGGTGTGGAGGGTATAAAAATGGTACTTCCAAGTAATTGATAGCGAAGCATTCCCGGTTATGGCGCCGAATGCATGGGTTTCAACCAGAAAAAGAAAAAGTCAGCGGTGGTTATGTTCTCGTTATTACTGACGACATTTGTGAGACAAGTCATATTTAACTTCTGTACATTTTGGGTTCGCTCTACGGCACAATAATTGGACTCAGTTACAAATACAAGGTCGCTTATCTTTGGGCTAAAAACAGGACTCGGATCACATTCATTAAAGTAAGAGAAATCTCTTTTTCTCTAATATATTTTTAGAGGAAAATTTGCAATTTACAAGTACTTTTACGGTTGTTGCCTATAAAAATTCCATTACGGAACAGCGGGAGATTTCTCTCATAACAATGAGTTCTGTCCGATACAAGTTTAAGCTCAATGATAAGGGAGCTGCTTTATGTAGCCGAGTCCGAACATCTTGCTGCAGACCAACAGCACTTTAGTAGAGACACGGCTGATTACGTAAGGTTAATACCTCGTAGGTGTTCCCGGTAGTAGGAGAAGACAACCGCAGCGGAAAACTTTTTTCGGGTGTTCCTGAAGGGATTTGAAACTAGGCGTTCAACGTGAAAGGTGGGCATGCTTACCTATGATCTAATATTTAATAAGATAAGGAAATAGAAAAATTAAGCAAATATAAACATTATTTATAAATAATATAAACAAGTAAAAGCGTGCTAAGTTCGGTCGGGCCGAATCTTTTATACCCTCCACCATGGATCGCATTTGTCGAGTTTTTTTTCCCGGCATCTCTTCTTAGGCAAAACGGGATATAAGAAAAGATTTGCTCTGCTATTAGAGCAATATCAAGATATGGTCCGGTTTGGACCACAATTAAATTATATGTTGGAGACCTGTGTAAAATGTCAGCCAATTCGAATAAGAATTGCACCCTTTGGGGGCTCAAGAAGTAACATAGAGACATCGATTTATATGGGTGCTGTATCGGGCTATAGACCGATTCAGACCATAATAAACACGTATGTTGATGGTCATGAGAGAATCCGTCGTACAAAATTTTATTCCAATCGGATAAGAATTGCGCACTCTAGAGGCTCAAGAAGTCAAGACCCAAGATCGGTTATATGGCAGCTATATCAAAACATTGACCCATATGGCCCATTTACAATACCAACCGACCTACACTAATAAGAAGTATTTGTGCAAAATTTCAAGCGGCTAGCTTTACTCCTTCGGAAGTTAGCGTGCTTTCGACAGACAGACGGACGGACGGACATGGCTAGATCGACATAAAATTTCACGACGATCAAGAATATATATACTTTATGGTGTCTCAGACGAATATTTCGAGTAGTTACAATCAGAATGACGAAATTAGTATACCCCCCATCTTATGGTGGAGGGTATAATAAAATATATGCTAATATTTCAATAATTCATATTAATATTATTAACAACATAACTAATTGCCGTTACTTATTCATCGTTATGACTAGCATGGAACGAAAAATTAACTATGTACCTATTACGGTCAAAAACAAAATAAATCGTTTTGGCTTAAAAATTGGCGAATGAAACTGAAATTATTCAAAATGTTAATGGAAAGTGAATAAAACGACCATTTAAAGTGCTATTAGTTTTTCTGAAAAAAATTTAATTTAACAGTTTCTCAAATTTGCGTATATTTCGTGTTGACAATTCAAACTTCGTTATAAAAAAGTGCTAATACAAATATTAAATGAAATAATATAAAACATTTGTCAATGATAAAACAGTAGAACCTAATTGTTTTAACAGCGATTTGATCGACTATACGATAACAAAATATGTTATGTTTGTTCCATATACCGATGCTTAACTGTATTTAAATGTAAATGGATGTTATCTATATCATTCATAACGCGTTTCATCGGGAACATAAAACTTTTCCAGGGTTCAAAACCAAGAAAACGGAATTTTGTAAAGTTCCATTCTATGTAATAACTTAAGAGTTGTTTATATTTTATATATTTTTTATTTTATCAATTAATTTTGTAAAGTTCCATTCTATGTAATAATTCAACACTAGAAAAACCATATCAGTCAAAATGACTGGTAAGAGTTGTTTATATTTTATATTTCATAAGTTAAGTTTTGTTTGCATTTTGTAGGTATTATCTAAAACGTCAAAATTAAATTTAATTCGTTTTTCGCCTTCAACTAAAATTAGACATTTTGACCATTTTTAATAACAATCAAAGCAGAAAAGGGCATTTTAAATGTTGAGGTTAACTAATTTTCCCTAGAAATCGCAGCCGCCTTATTTTCAAACTGAGTGGAGTTCTTTTAAGGACGTGGATATCTTTTCCTTAAAATTACATTGCCCTTTTATTTTTATACCCTCCACCATAAGATGGGGGTATACTAATTTCGTCATTCTGATTGTAACTACTCGAAATATTCGTCTGAGACTCCATAAAGTATATATGTATATTCTTGATCGTCGTGAAATTTTATGTCGATCTAGCCATGTCCGTCCGTCTGTCTGTCGAAAGCACGCTAACTTCCGAAGGAGTAAAGCTAGCCGCTTGAAATTTTGCACAAATACTTCTTATTAGTGTACGTCGGTTGGTATTGTAAATGGGCCATATCGGTCAATGTTTTGATATAGCTGCCATATAAACCGATCTTGGGTCTTGACTTCTTGAGCCTCTAGAGTGCGCAATTCTTATCCGATTGGAATGAAATTTTGCACGACGTGTTTTGTTATAATATCCAACAACTGTGCTAAGTATGGTTCAAATCGGTCCATAACCTGACATAGCTGCCATATAAACCGATCTTGGGTATTGACTTCTTGAGCCTCTAGAGTGTGCAATTCTTATCCGATTGGAATGAAATTTTGCACGACGTGTTTTGTTATAATATCCAACAACTGTGCCAAGTGTGGTTTAAATCGGTCCATAACCTGATATAGCTGCCATATAAACAGATCTTGGGTCTTGATTTCTAGAGCCTCTAGAGTGCGCTATTCTTATCCGATTGGAATGAAATTTTGTACGACGGATTCTCTCATGACCATCAACATACGTGTTTATTATGGTCTGAATCGGTCTATAGCCCGATACAGCACCCATATAAATCGATCTCTCTATTTTACTTCTTGAGCCCCTAAAGGGTGCAATTCTTATTCGAATTGGCTGAAATTTTACACAGGTCTCCAAACCGGACCACATCTTGATATCGCTTTAATAGCAGAGCAAATCTTTTTTATATCCCGTTTTGCCTAAGAGGAGATGCCGGAAAAAAAACTCGACAAATGCGATCCATGGTGGAGGGTATATAAGATTCGGCCCGGCCGAACTTAGCACGCTTTTACTTGTTTTTATTGAATTAAGCGACTAACAGCATTAATTCAAGTCTGCACATTTTTGGGTTTCAGGTGCAAAAAACCTTGAACTCAGTAATCATTTCGTTGTGTTAAGGATCCATGCTACGTCTTTTATGCTAGGACGCAATCCTTGTTTATAATTTGAATATCTTTGGCTCGAAATTATTACCAAAATCCTCAAATTAAGGACAATATCATTAGGTTTGAGTAAATTTTTTTGAGTGGAGGTAGACAGTATATATAGATTATAAAAATTTTAATTATTTATTGGAAAATAAACAACTTTAAGTTTGGCAGTTTATAAACGATCGTTTTAGACATTTTTTTTTTGTATCTATTAGCAATTAGCTATTTTTTTCTAAATCTATTTAAATATTACGTCAATGGAGGACGGCAAATTTTTTCACATTTTAAGTATACAAAAAAACTCGTCTGTAAAAAGCACAGTCTACCCAAATGATTTACTGCTAAAAATTTCTTTAACAAAACATTATGTGAATTCATTTCTTAAATGCAATAAAGGTAAACATGCCGTATTAAAGATACTAGAATTTTCTTTCTGTTAACAAATTAATTTGTATAAATTGATCTCCATTTGCCCATTTTAAGCACAAACAAAATATTTTCAACAAAAATTATTCATATCTTTGAATAAAAGATATATGTAGCTTTAATCCAAACAAATGCAATAGTTGTAATTGGTAATACATAGCGGAATGATATGTAAATAATATGGCATATTCTTCGAGGTGATGCATCATTGAATTATAGGCGATATAAACAGTTGTTGAAGATTATCGACTCAAACTTTACGCTTTAAAATGAAACGCAACTGCACTTGAACAACATGAGTTTAGCTAGTTGCTCATAACAGCATCGAAACGAACCGTCTTTTTGCCAAACATATCTGCAACAAAATATTTTGAAAGCCCAAATAAAAATGTGTCGACAGTGCAGCAAAGGCCTGCTAAAGAGCATTCAATTGTGACTGTTTCTAAAGCTAAACTTGTGAACGCTGAACCCTTATGATATTGTATTTCAAGTCTACTTAAGAGCAAGACGCTGAAGACAGAATAAAGCGCACAAGTTGCTGTTGAGTAGATAATTTTGAAAAACAACTCCCATTCAATGCTTAGAAGTATCTTCATCACGAATTCATCGTCGCTGCAGTCATATAAAAGCGTCTCGCTGTCATTTTTGAAGATGAACTGATCACACAAAACAACGATTTGTATCTGTTTCTCTAAAAAAAACCTTCGCGTGCATGTGTGCGTATGTTCCCATGCTTTTGCCAACTCAACCAAGTTGCCTTCATAAGAATTTTTGTACTATGAAAGCAGACGGCAATAAACATATTTTTCATTTCATTTCATTTGGTGTTACCAAGCACAACAAGATTATATGTATCTTATATTTTACTGTGCTGGTTCACAACAGTGCAGTTTCATCAAATAATTCCATTATAAACTATAACTTATAAAAAATAAATAAATTAATTAATTATAACTTATACTACTAGACTACATACAATTTCTACTTATAATAATCATGTAGCTTCTTTTTGAATTCAATAGCATTGCTTATGAGTTGTATATATGATGGGAGGGTGTTCCAGAGACGAATACTGTTTACAATAAATTGCCTTTCAGTGATTTGAGATTCAAATCTAGGTTGAATCAGTTTGCGCCCTCGATTTGATCTAGCAAATTGTAGGTGTTTGTAAAGATATTCAGGTTCTTTGTTATAAATAACCTTATGTAGTAATTGCAAGCATTTAACATTTAGTAAATTTTCAACTGAAAGATCAAAAATCTGATAAGCAAATTGTGATATGTGGTCATACCGTGTGTATACATATCGTGCAATATCATTGTAGGCAACTTTGATTTTCCTATTGTCATCAGCACTGCAACTTGCAAATAATTCACAATTATATAGAAGAGTTGGGATTAAGTAAGATTTGGCAAGAAGCATACGAATTTCGAAAGGAGTTGACAGACGAGCTGCCCACATATTCCGCAGCATACCACGAACTTTTCCCACAGCTGCATTTATATGATTCGTCCAAGTTAAGGTAGAGTTGAATGTTAAACCCAAGTTTGTTGCTGCTTGAACACGGTTTACAATCGTGTTCTCAATCTTTACTTCAACTTGGTCAGGGATTGTTACACTTCTTTTGTGTATGATGATCAGCTTAGATTTGGTAGGATTTAAACGTAAGGCATTATTAACAGCCCAACAATATATTAAATTCAAATCATTATTTACATTAGAAATACATGTTTGAAAGTCATTCAGTTTCGTGCAGGTATACAGCTGAACGTCATCAGCATACATTTGTATCTTACATGTTAAAGGTACATCGGGCAGATGTACATGGTGAATAACAATGGGCCCAAGATTGAGCCTTTGAGCACACCATTTGGAACATGAAGCGTATTTGACCAGATATCATTACAATATGCAGACTGAGATCTTTGAGACAGGTACGATGATATCAGTTGACAGGCAGTTCGGGAAAAATTAAATAGTTTTGAGAGCTTGACTACAAGAATTTGATGGTTTACAGTATCAAATGCTTTACTGTGATCCAATAGAAGGAGAAAAGATACCATCTTGTTGTCCATATTTTGTCTAATATTTTCAACAACGTCTATTAAGACAGATGTGCAACTTCTCTTTTTTCTAAAACCAGATTGCCATTCTGATAATAGATTTTGAGTGCACAGGAATTGTTCGATTTGATTCGCCATTATGCATTCTAGCGCTTTGGATAAGAACGGTAAGATTGCAATGGGGCGGTATTCATTATTCGATTTTCTAGTCGGTATGATTTTAGCGAGCTTCCATTCATGCGGAAAGGTGAACTTAGTCAGAATAGTATTGAAAATATATGTTACATATGGCAGCAATTTTGGCATGATAATTTTGATAAATCTTGGATTTATTCCGTCAGTTCCAGTTGCATCAGATTTTATTGAGAGTATGCTGTTCAAAACGTCAGTTTGGTCTACACAGCAAAAGGAAAATGGATTTTCCACTTGTACAGTGTTCATATTTTCATATATATTTTCATGGGGACATATAGAGCAAACAGATACAAAATGCTCATTCAGTTCATTGATGTTTAGATTGGGCGGAAAGTTGGTGTTGGTTTTCGCTCCTATGCCAATTTTACGAATTTCCTTCCGTTTAGATCTGCTGTTAACAGCATTCAGAAATTTTTTCCGAAAGAATAGCGTTTTGGCCTCGTTTATGCTTTTCCCAACATTTCGCCTGGCACACTTAAAGCGCTCATGCAGTTGTGTTGTTCTGTATCGTTTCCATCGTTTGTATGCAATATTTCTTTCATCGATTAGTGCACGTAACTGTTCATTAAAACATGGGGGTTGCTGATTTTTTATGGTAATGGTTTTTTCAGGAACACATTGACTATATATTAAGCTAATACAATGCTGCAAAAATGCTGTTTGATCATCCACAGAATTTAACTGATATATAGAATCCCATTCGACATTATCAGTAAGGCTATTAAGAAGATTATAGTTCAGTTTTTTAAAATCACGGAATGTAATTGTCTCGTCTTGTTGATTTATGTGATAGTCATACACAAGAAATATCAAGTCATGTTTAGAAAAAGCCGGTGCGGCAATTTGGTCATATAAAAGAACCTTTGACTCACAGTTCACAAAGAAAATGTCCAAAAGAGTAGACGAATGATTAGTAAAATGGGTTGGAACAGAGCGATTAGTAGGTAACAGATCAAGAAGTTCCATAGCATCAGAAAATTGCGTTTCAATTAAAATATTGCTGTTAAAATCTCCCGCAATAACAATATCATTATATCGTAATGATATTCTTTCAAGGCACGATATCAGCATGTCAAACGGTGTGCTGCTGTTGGGCCTACATATATACACATCCAATAAGCATTGACGAGTTAGAAATGCCAGTTATTTAAACAAAGAGGTATTCAATACAGTTGCCTTGCTCAGACTTCAGTTTTATAGTACCGTGGATACAGTTTTTTAAGTATATTGCAACTTCACCAGCATGGGAGTGCCTATCAGCTCTCAAAACTTTATATCCCGGTAAAGAGTACAAATTGTCAGATATTTCAGGATGGAACCAGGTTTCGGATATACATATTATATCTATATCAGAGTTAACAAATATATCACGAAGTTCATCTAATTTATTATTTAGACTTTGGGCTTTGATGTGGACAATCGTTAATCCTGATTTCTGGTTTTTAAGAACTCTAATCATACAGTTTAGATTATCTCTGGAACCATAAGCAGTATTACTTGGCATCACAAGTCAATTGGATAAGCAATGCTGGTAATGTATATATTTGTTCTTCGTAGTTATGAGCTCTATTAAAGTTAGCATTAATAAATATAGTTGTACAACACATATAAAATTTTTGAGTATAATAAAAAATTCTTAATACCAAGAAGAAACATAAAATTAACAAAACTAATTGGGACTTATTACAAGATATTGCAAGATTCATTTCAGTTATCGTTGATGGTGCGATCTGGTGTTTCTCGAAAAAGTTGTGTTAACTGCTCGTTATTCTATATTAGAGTAGGAGGATCTGTTCCAGTACGTTTAACATAAACAAGGCCACGAAGTGAAAAAAACGGACTCCAAGTGCTTCTGTCGTTTCAAAATCAATGCATTTTGAAAAATCTTGTAGTTGTGACTCGTAAGATTTTCATTTACATAAAATGGTTTATTTGAATCAAAACCGGCATGAGTTAAAATCAGTTTCGAATTATTCGATTTTCTAAAACGTGCAATATTTTTCAGGACAAAATTTTTGTCAGACGGAGTAGTTAGATTCACAATAATCACAGGACCTGCCGCACTATTTTGGTTACGATTATTATTCATACGATACATCGCCTTTATCGTAGGAATAGAAATATTTATTGTATCACATATATTTGCAAAAATTTGATAAAGGTTTTCACCGTTATCATACGGTATACCATTTATCCGCAGGTCGCACGCTACCTGTTGATTCTCAAATTTTTGCTGATTAGCCTTCATTGCATACATCTCATTACGCAGATCAGTAATTTCACTTTGCTTATGTTCAATTTTATCCGCCAGTGTCTCAAGCTTTTGAACCCTGTCATCCAGTTTGACATATTTTTCATTCAGTTTGCCAATCTCTTCTTTTATGTCAACCATACTCTTATCAATGACACTTAAGAGACGAGATTCACTCTCTTTTAACAGAGATTTAAGAAGCTCTGTTTGTTTCTCAAATCTCTTGTCAATCAGATGAATTATGCGCTGAGGGGAATCGTATTGGGAGAGTCGCGGAGTTTTGTTGAGGTTACCCTCACTTATGCTTACTCCCTCTCTCATTCTTTTTGGCGCCATCAACAACATCTCTTGAGGAGATGCATTGTTGTTGTTTTCAGTTGTAATGGTTATGAGTGGCATTTCAGACATGATCAATATTTCTATTACCTTGTTGTTGTTGTATGGTATTTAGCTTTTATCTGTTTTACTTTGCTTGGTTAAAATTTCTTTCGTTTTTGTTTTTTGTTTTGTTCACAAACCAGATGAATATTCCAACAATATCTAGTATACACTGCACAACAGTAATTTTTATTAATAAATAAACACAAACAAGTGGAATTTATATAATAAAACAATCAGTTTAATTAATATTTATTTGGAGCTGTTTTGAACACGACCGTACTCTAAGAGAGCCAAATCAACAGCTAAATTTACCAAAATAGATGCATGGTGCAAAGTGTACTTACTGAAATCGGAATCATTCCTCCTTTTTGCATTCACTCATCTCGTTGACTTCGTGTCTTGTTATCTGTTTAATCAGTTCTCAATTGTCTCATACAATGTTGTATTTAGAAACGAAATGTTTAGTTCCTCAAATACTGTAAATGAATGGTCTTGTGCAGGCCTTTAATAATCTAGCAGATTTTGCCTTGTAAATAAGAACTCGTTTCTTCTTTAATATGTCAATTCATAAATCCAATCTGAGTTTTTCAAATTCCAAGATTTAATCCAAATCGCTAAATGACTTATTGAAAAAAAAAATGCATCGTTTTGAATATTTTTGTACAATATTGCAAAAAAGTTACCAATAACTGATCAAATGACTAAAGCAATATCATATTATAACAATACCTTCGATAGTACCATTAAATGAATTCCCATGGATGCACAATATGGAAAAGCCGATGCAGGAGTTATTCGCGATAGAACGAAGAAAATGAAAACAAGGAAAATGGAGAAAGCAAACGAAAACAGAGGAGATTATGAAGAAACCAGGAAATTCGGGTTCATAAAAAATTATAAGAGTGTAAGACACAAAGAAGAACCTAAGTTTCGGAGAAAATAACTTGACAATATTCACCCAGTAAATATTAAAAGACAGTTAAAACATCGAAATTCAGAAAGTTTCGCGCAAAATGAGATAGGAATGAGGCCATTGCTTATGAACATCTGAATCATGAACCTCATTCGGAACTACAGACAATCAACCAAAATTAATCATTAAATTTAGCACCAATATTACTAAACTACCGTGAACATTTTCAGATACTGACAATAATGAATAACAAGGGATTTGCCTATGTCCATATAAAAGATGCGCAAGACATAATCCAAACGATTTGAATGATTTAGTTAACAATATACAATAGAACAGAATTTGAAATTAACAAATTAATGTAACAACCAACTCAATATTGAAATTGAGACATTAAGATCAAAATTTCACTCAATATCACCTTCCTATAGGAAACCAGTAAAGAAAGGCAAAAGTCGGACGGTGCCGACTTCTTAACTATATCCAATTCTGAACCAATTTTGATGGGGCACGGCCGATGTTTTCAGATGGGTTATTAAACAATCCGTATTAAATTTCGAGCAAATATGTTCAAGCTGTAATAAATACGGCGGACAAATGACAATGACTATTGAAAATCTGACGAACATATATATGGGAGCTATATTTAAATCTGAACCGATTTCTAGCAAACTTCTATATATTGTGGTAGTCGTCGGGAAAGTCGCTGTACAGTTGGCCAGATTGGTCAATAAATGCTATTGCAGTGACCAAAGATGTGAAAATCGGGCGATACATATATATACATCAGAGCTATATCTAAATCCGAACCAATGTCTATGAAATTCACCAGCAATGTCGAAAATCATTAGAAAATCTTTCCTGTCGTATTTCTAGAAAAGCGGTTAACAAATGAGCAATTTAGTGCAATATTTCTCAAAGTCGGGCGAACATATACATGGAAGCTATATCGAAATCTGAACGGCTTTCGAGCAAACTTTACAAATATTGTGGAAATTGTCGAGGAGAGCTTTGTACAAAGTTCTGGGAAGATTGGTCAATAAAATCGCGCTTGCAGTGGCTCTAGGAGCGAAAATCGTTCGATATATATATATATTTTTGCTTATTTTTAGTTCCTGTGGTGCAGGGTATTATAACTAAGTGCATTTGTTATAATAACCAAAAGGAATATATATATATATATATATATATATATATATGTATATATATATTTATTTATATATATATATATATATATATATATATATATATATATATATATATATATATATATATATATATATATATATATATATATATATATATATATATATATATATATATATACATATATATATATGTTTTTAGATCCATTTTATATTATATATTTTTGTAGTATGCACCTCTTTATTATCATACATTACTATTTAAACATTTGTTACGGAAGTCATCTTAGTCTGTAAGGATATTTGTTCCATTGACTAATAAACAAATAAATAAATAAAATATATATTCCTTTTGGTTATTATAACAAATACACTTAGTTATAATACCCTGCACCACAGGAACTAAAAATAAGCAAAAATTATGTTGTTTTAAATAATTGTAAATTAATATATGATGACAACCATAGAATAAACAAATATCAGAAAAATAGTCAAAGAAATACTTGAAAACAAAATTGCAGAACATGTAATTAAAAACAATACCGTTATTAGATTCACAAATAGTACAATTAACACTGAGAACGAAATATTTACCAATACTTATCATGTATACATACAAAAATTTATTGGGGAAGATTTTAACAAAAAATACACCTTTTCAAACCATACATCATTTAAGCAAATAGTATTAAGGAAATTTGAAAATATAGAAGAAATACAAGAATATTAAAGTCAAAGTCAATAATATCTAATACAACAATCCCTTATCGAATGGGGGAGGTGTTACGGACCTCCACCCTAATGAGAAACCTATCCAACCTAATATGCATAATTATGTTGAATTTGATGAAATCAGCATAATCATGCAAAAATACTTAAAAGAGTAAGCAAGTAGAGTAAGGACTATAAGCAATGAACAGCAAACAGCGACCTAAGTCTCGACGTCGCTTCCGTCGCATTTGCTAATTTGACAATTTAAAAATTTGTTTAAGCAACAAACCATTTGCTGGAAAATAAACATTTTAATCTGAAGATCAAAGCAAAAAAAAAAAAAAAATAAAGAACGTACCAACTGACGTTTGGTAGTTTTTTTTTCAAGTTTGTAAGTTGCATGCTTCCTTCGTTTCTGTTCCGGCTTTTTCTCCCTTCGCAGACACCGTCTGAAGTCTTTATTGCGGGAGGGCTGGCTTGGTCTTCCCAAAATATTTGGAAGCGGGGAGCTTATTTTCTTCTTCAGAGTTTTAGCAGTGTTCTGCTCTTCGGGAGATCTGCTTCTCTTTATAGCTTCCAAAAAAGTGCTTGGAATGTCAGTTCTATCCTTTCCAGCAACTTGCACTTTCGCCCGATTGCGCTGCCAGTGCATATTCCTCTGTCTCTTTCGCCATGCCCCGGATCGCTTTCTCGGTCCTCTTGCTAGAGTTAAGCCTTCGCTAACTACTGCCGTCATAAAGCTGTCCTCATCTCCCGATTTGGCAGCGATGACTGTTTCATTGACACTTTCGCTGTCCTTTACATAAGGACAATCGACGATTGTTTAGAGTAGCAGTTGGGCAAGTGTGTTTTGTTGCAATAGTTGGATATCTTCGTTTGCTGCGCTACAAAAGGAAAATACTCTTAAGAGCATAGTTTCAAGTTTTGGCAAGGCGAGAAAAATAGAATTTTCTATTAAAACCCTTTTATTTAGACCCAGCTCTTTTCTAAATCGGCAACAGTTCCTTTCGAGCCGGTTTCGATGTCAAAATTCTACCTTATTCTCAAATACCCTGAAATTGAGCCCCATATTATCATAGTAAGGCTACATGTCCGTTGGTGCCTTTTTTGGCACAACTATCTGAAAGTTGAATACATGTTTCAAAGTAAGGTTCGTACTCTACTTGTAAAACCCCCATTGTCATGAAAGGTGGTTTAAGGGAAAAGGGTCACCCGAAACACTTGAAGTCATATTTTTCCGATATTGAAATATAAAGTGCACTTTTTGTATCACATGATCATTTTAAACTATCTGAATATTGCAAGTAAATCTAGGTCTATTCGAATATAGAAACATACAAAAAAATTTATTGATTTATTATCTTAAAACATATGGGAGCCATCACATAATGTAAGCAAAAGAACTAAGGACGGGCTAAAGTCGGGCGAAGCCGACCTTTCTCTACACCACATTGGATATGCAGGCAAAGTCGTCGAATTTAAAAATTACTTAAATATGATATGTGCAATTTCCTACATATTGCAGGAGCCATAGAGTAAATCGTTGTGTAAATTTTTGGAAAGATCGATGATAAACGGGTTAGCAAAGGCCTTAAAAGTAAAATCGGGTGATGCATATATATGGGAGCTATGTCTAAAACTAAATAAATTGCTATGAAATTCATCAGTCATCAGAAGAGTTATAAGAGAATCCTTCGTACCAAGTTTTGTAAAAATCGGTTAACATATTACTAAATTATTGAGTATTATTGAAAATCGAACGAAAATATATATGGGAGCTATATCTAAATCTGAACCGATTTTTCCAATTTCAATAGGCTTCGTATCTAAGCCGATCGGATGAAAATTGCGACCTGTATTTTGTACACAAATTGACATGGGCAGACAGACAGACGTACACAGCTAAAACGAATCAGAAAGTGATTATGAGTCAATCGGTATACTTATCAATAGATCTCTCTTCTCTTATAACAAGTAAAGAAAAGAGGGTACACCACTACTTGGTGTAGAGTATAAATTGGTGAATTTGTTTGTAACACCCAAAAGGAAGAGAGATAGACCCATTGATAAGTATACCGATCGATTCAGAATCACTTTCTGATTCGATTTAGCTATGTCTGTCTGTCTGTCCATGTTAATTTGAAAGCTCGAATAGACCTACTGATTGTTAGTGATATTCTGCCACAGATATTGAAACCAGGTTTTCGACGGAATATCTCGGGGGTAGGTTTGGAAGGCATAAAATGATTCAGACTCCTAATCATAACAGCCGTGGCCGGTAATGAAAGTCAGATTTACGAGACCTGAGATTTATCTGATATACTCGTGAAGAGATCTCAACGGGTGTGCCGCCAAGGCCGGATATTCTTGTAAATGATCTCATCGTAGGCATTGAAAACTTCTCAACGACCCCACTAGCCAAGAATGTCTATTAAGAGCCTTGGTCAATAAAACCACGTGCCGTATACCGGTGACCCAAATGGTCGATATCTACTATTGTTGTATTCCTGCTGCATGAATACGGTACGATGTCCTAATTGAGACTAATTTACCTGCACGTCATTATGGAGACCCCGTGGCTGCCGGTTGTACGCACCGGATTGACCCGATGGAATCTTCATCGGCAAGGGCTGCCGCCTCAGTGTACGTGTTCGTCTTTTTTCGTCATGGGAGAGGCACATCCCGGAGTGCCTTCTCCGTACGCTTCTGGTCCGTGCCGGGATTGAAAAGAACCCCGGACCCTGGTTCTGTTCGGTTTGCCAGAACCGCCTTCATCATCGGTCAGTGTCGGTGAGGTGTAACCGGTGCTTGGAGTGGGTACATTTCCGTTCTTGCTCTGGCCTAACTTCGCTACGGGAGTATAGTCATACTGGCTATGTCGCTAGGTGCTGTGCGAATATAGCCTGCAGTGGGTCACAAGCGTCGCCGTCGTCGCCTTCGGCGTCCTCGTCGTCGGACTATGTGACCCCCCCGACCTCTCCCGTACGGCAATTTATGCAACGACAGCACCCTAGCCCTACTATTGCCAGACCAGTGCCGGGAAGTGTATCGTTCTTGCAGTTAAACTGCAACGGACTGCGTGGCAAGATTGATGAGATTGTAGATTTTATGAGTCGGAAGAGCATATCGGTCGCAGCGATCCAGGAGACAAAGCTGACTAACACCTGCAGCTTGCACAGTTGTCACGGTTACAATATGCTACGTAAGGATCGCTCAAGGATTGGAGGTGGGGGATTGGCCTTCGTTATACACCATTCCGTGCAGTATAGACCTATCTCGCCTGCGCTTGACGCTAGTGACCCATACATGGAATGTGTGGGGGTAGCAGTCAGGTCTGGTACTGCCGAGATAGAGAAATACAACGTGTATATACCGCCGGTTGGTAGCTGTGTCCCGATTAATGGCCAGGCCTACAACCCCGACATAAGTGGGTTACTATCTGGCCATAGTCGTCTGGTTCTGGGGGATTTTAATGCACATCACTCGTCATGGCTTTGGCAGAGCAGATAGATAGCTCCACGTTTTGCACGGTGAATGAGGATGCCCCCACTAGGATTACGAGGAGGTGCAGCAGCTCGCCAGACATCTCAATTGCATCCCCTGATATCCTGAGTGACGTATCCTGGCAAGCCGTCATCTCTTTGGGGTCAGACCACCTCCCCATAATCCTCACCATCGACCGACCACCCGACTTCATAACCTCTGAGCGCCGGACGTTTATCAATTACAAGAAGGCCAATTGGACTGGCTGCAGAGAGTATACCAATCACCGCTTCAATGAACTGCCAACCCCCTCTGATGTGCTTGTGGCCGAGAGGAAATTCCGAGACATCATCAACGCAGCAGCCGCTCGCTTCATACCAGCCGGTCGAATACCCCAAGTGCGACCCAATTTTCCGGCGCAAGCAGTGGTACTCGCAGACGAGCGTGATGGGATTCGTGCTATGGACCCCGCTTACCCCAGAATCAGCGAGCTGAATCTGGAAATAAACAGGGTAGTCAACGAACATAAGCGGAATTTGTGGCTGGAACACTTGGAGCAATGTAACTTAGGCACCGGTGCAGGCAAACTGTGGGCCACTGTTAAGGCTCTCTCGAACCCCGGTAGACGGGACGACAGGACCTCAGTCACTTTCGGCGGGATAACCGTGACTGATCCGAAGAGATGCGCCAGGTTGTTCAACCGTCAATTTATTGTGCATCCCGAGAGAGACAGGGCAAGGAGGAGAGCCATTCGCCGTATTCGTGGTCTCCGAGCCGATGAACAGCCATCACAATTTACCGTGGACGAAGTTACGAATGTCATCAGTGGCGCCAAATCATCCAAGGCGTTGGGCCCCGACGGAATCTCTACATTGATGCTGAAGAATCTGGATTTACCTGGAGTTGAGTACCTTACCACTGTCCTTAACCTGTCATTGAACACTCTTATAGTTCCCGATGTCAGGAAAATGGGCAGAGTGATCCCGCTACTGAAGCCTGGTAAAGACCCGAGTTTGGGGGAGTCGTACAGACCGATTTCCCTTCTCTCACCAGTGGCTAAGACGCTTGAGGCATTACTCCTCCCGAGCCTCGTAGGAGAATTTCCATTCGCCGAGCATCAACACGGATTTCGGAGACTGCACAGCACAACAACAGCTTTGCATGCCATCACCACACATATTTGCCGTGGCTTCAATCAACCCAGGCCATGTGAAAGGACGGTCCTCGTGGCACTGGACCTGTCGAAGGCATTCGACACGGTCAGCCATGCCAAATTATCCTCCATCCCACCTATCCTCCATCCCACCTATCCTCCATCCCACCTCCTCCAGACGGCATAGAGATCGTATCATATGCGGACGATTGTACGATCATGGCATCAGGTCCCCCACCCATTGATGAAATCTGCGATAGGTTGAACGTCTACCCCAACGAGCTTGCCTCATATTTCGCTGCAAGAAATCTGAAGATATCCGCCACCAGATTTTCAGCCACACTGTTCACTACAAATACGCGTGAGGTGAATACTGAGCTGACTGTGATGGTCGATGGAGAAATGATTCCGACCATCAAGTGTCCCAAAATACTTGGCGTCACATTTGACAGCTCCTACACTTTCTCCCCACATGCCACAGCAATCTGCAATAAAGTCAAAAGTAGAAACAAGGTCCTCAAGTCACTTGCTGGCAGCACTTGGGGTGCAGACAAAGAAACCTTGTTGACCACGCACAAAGCAATTGACATGTCTGTGGTAAGTTATGCAGCGCCAGTGTGGTCACGTCAACTTTGTAACACGCAGTGGAATAATATTCAGATCTGTCAGAATGCCGCCCTCCGAACTGCGACAGCAATCTGCAATAAAGTCAAAAGTAGAAACAAGGTCCTCAAGTCACTTGCTGGCAGCACTTGGGGTGCAGACAAAGAAACCTTGTTGACCACGCACAAAGCAATTGACATGTCTGTGGTAAGTTATGCAGCGCCAGTGTGGTCACGTCAACTTTGTAACACGCAGTGGAATAATATTCAGATCTGTCAGAATGCCGCCCTCCGAACTGCGACGGGCTGTCTCCTCAGTTCTCATGTGGACCACCTCCATCAGGAGACAAAGATCCTACCAGTGCGAAGACATAACTACATGCTGTCTAAGCAATACCTTTTGGGCTGTTATCGCAGAAATCATCCAAATCATCATCTTGTGGATAGATACCCACCGCCCAGAAGCCTTAAGGTAGATCCACACGATCTAGAGCGTGAGGTCCAGCGCTACAAGAGAGAACCTCTAGATCAAGCGACATATCAAGCGGGTCTGAACAACATTCATGCAGACACGGTAGCAGACGCGGTAATTGGCTACCGGGTGAATGTAGTCCTTGGAGAACGTCCGCCACCCATTGCACCCGAAGAAATCGACCTCCCCCGGCAAACCAGAGTGGTTCTGGCTCAATTACGTTCCGGCAGATGCAGCCGCCTCAATTCCCACAGAGCTAGGATTGATGCCGACGTGCAAGATGTATGTCCCGATTGTAACCAGGGACCGCACGATACACGTCACCTGTTTAACTGCCCGGCCAGACCCACTTGACTCAGACTCAGATCCCTGTGGACGCACCCCATCTTAGTCGCAAAGTTCCAGGGTCTTGACACTCAACAGAATCAAGCAGACGAAAGATAGTACACAATAAACTGCTACAACAACAACAACAACATGGAGAGCCGAATGAGACGTTAACTCGATTGGAGGTTCGTTCTGATTAGAATAAAGATGAAATGACTGAGATCGAACCTGTGAACTCATAGAACAGGTTTGGTATCGTCGAGAATCCTGAGTACCAGAGTGAGTCGTTTCAGCATGCAAAAAAGTGTGGTGTGTCGCCTGACAAACCTGACATCGACTAGTACTACGACAACTCTTCATACCGTGTCCATGTGTCAAGCAATGAAAGCACACCTGGCTCTGTTCTGCAAATTTCCTCCTTTCGGAAACTGACATAGCCTGGAACTTGAGGACACTTTCTGAGTCTATGCTTCTCACCACATATTCTACATTGGTGATATGTTCCGTCAGAACTGACATGATGATTCTGGGACGGTTGTATCCCGCCTTCGAGTTCGACACAGGTCAGCGAATATCGGATATAGACTCCAATAAATCCAGTCCCTTCGATATAAATTCATTCAACCGGTTTCATGAAGGCTTCTCCTTATGGTCATCAATGGAATTCTCCCATGCTGTCAGTGTCTCCTCCGGCTGCTTTAAGGAACCCAATATACTAACATAGGATCCCATGCCAAAATCAAAATGTATTATGTGCTCAAAACCGAAATCGAGTAATTCATAGTGTATTGCATATTCCGTAAAGATTAACTTCTTTTAGGGCAAAAATCTTCCTCAATTCGTTATTAATGAGAATTCGCCTATTCTCATATCTCTGTACCAACGCATTCCATGGCAATCTATAGTTGTCGTCCGAAAGGGCGAAGTGCTTCACTATTTGACTGGCCTCTCCACGTGTCTTATCTCTTAGGTGAAACAATTTCTGAGCGGAAGATAGCTTGGGGAGCTTATCGTAAATTGCCAAGACTTGGCCATTTTTCATTTCCCCCAGAAAAGATGTCCGTAGCACACGGTGGAAGCTTCAACGAAAGTGATGTGTCAAGTGGAAATGCCACAGCAGTCTCCAAACCGACAGGCACCTTGGTCACCCTTTGTCTTTCAATTTAAAGCAAATCCTATATCTGTGCCTTGCATTTCTTATAGGTTTCAAATGAGACAGAAAATTTTGAATGAGTCGATTGCCTTATCTTTTTGTATACGCCGCGTCATCTGGCGTCATCTCAGACTCATATATCTGCTCTAACAGACACCATCGATGCTCCAAATCATCCAACTCCACCTCCAAACTAGAGATCGTATGATCTTGGATTGGTATGTCAGCGAATGCTGTGCAAAATGTGACTACTTGGTCCGAAAAGAAAACAAATCTTTGTGAATACATCTCCTAAATATTTTGTCTCCCTATCCTATAGTAACAGAAATAACAACCGTATAGTTGATCAAAGTATAAAATAAGGAAATCTATTGAATCTATTGTAAACAGTATTTGGTTGAGGTCCGTATTTCACTTACTGTCCAATACGATATTCAATTTAAAACGGCTATATCCGTTTCAAATTATGTCGCCTAGTAAAATTAAACCCGACAATACAACTACAAGAAGTGTAATTTACCACCGACAGAGTGTCTGCCATTACACAAAAATAGATGCATTCGAAAAAGTACAGCTAATAAGCAGGGTTGCCGAGCTTGGTTAATGTGGTAATTGTATCGTAGACGCATTTTCGCAATTAATACGACTCAAATGCAACATACCAACGCACGACCCTTGAAGCCATCACACCTTATATGGTTGAAAAGTCTTCTAACCAAAGACGAAACGCGTTCCATAGTGGTTGGTGTGTGTTGCTATCTTTGGCTTTCCTTTTCCATTTGCATATCCGATCATTGAGCTCGTCTCGAAAGAGAAACAAACAAAAATTGTGCAATTTAATGATCTCGCCCTAACAGGCATAAAACTTGAAAATATATTTAATTCAAACCTAGAATAAGTTTATTAATCAAAACTATACAATCTATTTAAGAATTGCACTGTTTACATAGCCCATCTAACATTTCATGTGTTTCCAAAATCCTTAATCCTTAATAATCCATAATCCGAATGTGTTTCCAAATCCATAATCCTATGGCAATGCCAAATAGGAAACCAATACGGCCGGTTTAAATCTGTCCTGAACAAAGATTTTACGTATCGCAACAAAATGTACTGAACTCGAGACGCTAGGTATCTCAAAAATTCATTAGGCTTTTCATTTAATTCAGGAAAATCTCTTCCACTTTCGTCTCTTAGACATTGAAGGAAATAACATTCCTTTTTTCAATACCATTCAATACCAATCTTCTTCTTGACACTGCCACCTCATGAATTCGATGGGCAATGCAAGCTGAGAAGTTTTCAATCCCTACGATGAGATCATTTGCAAGGATATCCGGCTCGAAGGACCATGTACAATTGTGAGGTTTTCTGCAATAGTGCACTGTTTTTTAGTATGAAACTCACAATTGTAAATCCTTGCGAATAGAACAAACAAATAGAAAAAGCCAGAGTTAGAGTAAGCTGGTTTCTTTTTAAGTGAGTGGATAATATTGCGTTGCCCAAAAAGTAATTGCGGATTTTTTAAAAGAAAGTAAATGCATTTTTATGAAACTTAGAATGAACTTTAATCAAATATACTTTTTTACACTTTTTTTCTAAAGCAAGCTAAAAGTAACAGCTGATAACTGACAGAAGTAAGAATGCAATTACAGAGTCACAAGCTGCGAAAAAATTTGTCAACGCCGACTATATGAAAAATCCGCAATTACTTTTTGGCCAACCCAATAGATAGCAAAAGGGGGCAATTCAGCGCAAGGTGAATTGGAATAATATTTCAAGATGGAAACTCTTGGGCAATTTGAGCCACAGCTCTTGCTTTTGGTGAGGTTGATTGTGCCGAAGGTTTCCATTGATGCCAATTAGCGAATATTTCAACCGTTAAATTCAATTTAAACCCAAATTCATTATTGCAATATTGGTACTTTAGGTACCGAAATTGGTACCATTTAGTACTTACCTTACGAATTGAGCTAGAGGTCAGAAAATGAACATGTAGGTACAAGAAGGAAATGTGTAATGGGTGACTAAGTAACCCATTAAAAATTTGTGGATTTTGGTAGCAAAAAGGCCAACAGAGTACGAAATAGCTTATCTCCGCCTACAGCGAACTTGGACCGCTAAAATTTAGCAACTTCACAAACATTATTCCCGTCTCGACATATATACGAAATGTGAAAGGAAACGTACTAGTTGTAGTATAATTAGTACCGTGAAAGAATATATTGGGTACGTTAAGGTACTATATAGTACCAAATAGTACGAAAATTGGTACTATTTGTGCAGGGCGAACTGATAGGGCTAGGAGAATGTTCTTGGGCTCAAATAAAAGAGCGCCTCGAAAAATAAGTCTTAAAAAATAAAATTTTGGAAATTCTCCTACATTTTGGTACTAAAAAAGCACAAGCAAGTAAAAGCGTGCTAAGTTCGGCCAGGCCGAATCTTATATACCCCCACCATGGATCGCATTTGTCGAGTTCTTTTCCCAGCATCACTTCTTAGGCAAAAAAAGGATAAAAGAAAAGATTTGCTCTGCTATTAGAGCGATATCAAAATAAGGTCCGGTTTGGACCACAATTAAATTATATGTTGGAGACCTGTGTAAAATGTCAGCCAATTCGAATAGGAATTGCGCTCTTTGGGGGCTCAAGAAGTAAAATAGAGAGATCGATTAATATGGGAGCTGTATCGGGCTATAGACCGATTCAGACCATAATAAACACGTATGTTGATGGTCATGAGAGAATCCGTCGTACAAAATTTTAGGCAAATCGGATAATAATTGCGACCTCTAGAGGCTCATGAAGTCATAATCCCAGTTCGGTTTATATGGCAGCTATATCAGGTTATGAACCGATTTGAACCTTATTTGACACAGTTGTTGAAAGTAAAAATAAAATACGTCATGCAAAATTTCAGCCAAATCGGATAGGAATTGCGCTCTCTAGAAGCTCAAGAAGTCAAGTCCCCAGATCTGTTAATATGACAGCTATATAAGGTTTTGAACCGATTTGAACCATACTTGGCACAGTTGTTGGATATCATAACAAAATACCACGAGCAAAATTTCATTCCAATCGGATAAGAATTGCGCACTCTAGAGGCTCAAGAAGTCAAAACCCAAGATCGGTTTATATGACAGCTATATTAGTTTATAAACCGATTGGAACCATACTTGGCACAGTTGTTGGATATCATAACAAAACACGTGGTGCAAAATTTCATTCCAATCGGATTAAAATTGCGCACTCTAGAGACCCAAGAAGTCAAGACCCAAGATCGGTTTATATGGCAGCTATATCAAAACATGGACCGATATGGACCATTTACCGACCTACACTAATAAGAAGTATTTGTGCAAAATTTCAAGAGGCTAGCTTTACTCCTTCGGAAGTTAGCGTGCTTTCGATAGACAGACGGACGGACGGACATGGCTAGATCGACATAAAATGTCGCGACAGTCAAGAATTTATATACTTTATGGGGTCTCAGACGAATATTTCGAGTAGTTACAAACAGAATGACGAAATTAGTATACCCTCATCCTAGGGTGGAGGGTATAAAAAGGCAAAAAATGGATGAACTTTGAACAGGGTGGATGAAAAGGGATAGAATTTTAATTTGATTTAAGGGTATTAAGGATGAAAAAATTAAAAAATAGTATTGGTAACGGGTTATTATTGGTACTTTAAGTTCCGAAATTGGTACCATTTAGTACTTTCCTTACGAATTGAGCTAGAGGTCAGAAAACGGGCATGTAGGTGATCTATTTACAATTTATACATTTTGCTACCATTTGGTACTTTCTTTACAGATGGAGCTAAAGGTTTGATATTTGGCATGCAGGTACAACTAAGAAATACATAATAGGTTACTAAATGATCTATTCACTATTTGTACACTTTGATACAAAAACTGGAACCATTTGATACTTTCTTTACAGATGGAGCTACAGGTCTGAAATTTGGCATGTTGGGTATACCTAAATAAAAACATATTCACTATTCGCAATTTGCTTATTTTGGTACCAAAATTGGTGCCACTTCGTACCTTCCTTACAAATGGAGCTAGTGGTCTGAAATTTGGTATGTAAGTTCAATTAGGAATAATATGATGGGTGGCTAAATGATCTATTCACAATGTGTATCTTTAAGTACGACTAGGAAATATATGATGGATGACTAAATGATCTATTCAAATTCGTACATATTGGTACCAAAATTGGTATCACTTTGTACTTTCTTTATAGATTCAGCTAGAGGTTTGAAATTTGGTTTGTAGGTACAGCCAGGAAATATGCGTTTGTACCGAATGACTAGAATATATTTTTTTTTTAATTTGTACATTTATATACTAAGACGAACGAAATGATACTTTTTATGGATTAAGCTAAAGATCTTAAAATTGCTTTAGCGTTACACCTTGGCAGTACATATTGGGCAACTAGACGATTTTTATGAAAATCGTATATAAAGGTATTAACATGTACAAAACTTTTTTTACAGACTGGCCTTGAGGTCTGAAATTTGGGCTACAGGTACTCCTTGGCAAAATTTATTGGGCGACTAGAAGATTTTTTGTAATACTCACATCTTGTTACTGAAACGAACAAAATGGTACTTTTTTTACGGATTGAGCTAAAGATCTTAAAATTGTGATGCAGTTACACCTCGGCAATTACCTTATTAAGTAACCGTTTGGTGGAGCGAAAGTGTTTTCATTTCATTTCTGGACGAAAAAAGTCCGTATCTCGGAATAGGTACTAACTATTATGAAAAGTTTTAAAGCCTTTTTGGAGTAGGCTCAAAATTGACTCCAAAGACCCAACTGCTGTGGAGAAGGCATCAGACCGTAGCATGTTGTCCCCCCCTCCTACAGGTGTGGGTGCCTTGTCACCTGTAGGAAGCACAACAGGGATGAGATGACTTATGCAGTCATCGATATCGGCAGTGCATTCGGTAGGATTCCATTAGATCATCGGTCCCAGGTGAGGCATTTGGAAAATGAATGGGTTATCGAACATGTGTTGAACTCGGAATAGGGTCCACCCGTACAAATTATGAGACGAGTCTATCACCGACTCCCTCAATATTGCGAGGACTAGGAAGAGCAAAGCTACTAATACTAAAGGATCAGACAGTGCAAGGGCGAGACACCCAACATAGCCTAACGAACAGGAACCCGTCGACGGAACCATTAACGACTTTCTCGAAGTTAGGAAGACTAGGTTGGATAAAGATCCTAATGCTGAAACATCGGGCAGTGCAGTGACAACGAACTCAACGCCGCCTAACGCACAGGAAGCAGACGATGAGACCATCCCCTACTCCCAAGAAGCCCATTTACTCAAGATTTGGAAGACTAGTATAGGCAAAGACCCTAATATTGGAACATCAGACAGTGTAGTGACGGGAAACTCAATGCAACCAAAAGAACAGGGAGCAGACGATGAGACCATCACCCACTCCCAAGAAGCCCATCTTATAGAGGACCAATGATTTAGGTCATCCAAATAAACCTCTACTGGAGCGAGAGTCACGCTCTGGGGGAGAAAATCAGCAAGGGCAAGATACATATTATCTTAATTCAGGAGCCATGGACAACCCGGAACAAAGTTTCTAGACTGATCCATATCAACTAACAATTATTCTATGCTTACACTGATAGTCGCCCAAGGACCTGCGTTGTTTGTTTTTATTAAAAAGTATATAGTGTATTTTCCTCAGAGTTATCAACGTCGGAGGCAAATGTGATGAGACAGGGAGACGGTGAATCATACCTGGCATCACTTTATCTGCCGACACCGCCACCTACGTCGGAGCTGCAATGGTTAGTAAGGAAAGCAAAAGATTCAGGAAATAAGGTACTGATAGGGTGCGATGCGAACACATTCATTTCGCGATATGGTAGTAACAATAACAAACGGGGCCAAGCCCTGGCAGAATTCTTGAATACTAACGACCTAAAAACTCTTAATATCTTAACACCTATACCGTTATTAATAATATTGAGGAGGAGGTTTTAGATGTGACAATATGTTTGGAAAATCGAATCGATGAGGGTCAAGATTGGAGGGTCTACATGCAGCACTCCTTCTCTGATCATGGCTTCATTTGGTTTAGAATAGCACGGCCAGCGCCGAACCCGACAAGCTTCCATAATAAGTGGAAAACTAAATGGCCAAATTTCGGAAGACTACTCGGAAGAAGACTTGGGTAAGATAATTTAGATTGTCCAACCATAGAAGACATTGGCGGCAATGTCTACAGGAGAACGACTGCACTAGTGGAGTCTTTCGATGCTAGTTGTCGTCTTCGGGAATGGAAATCAGCCCAAGAAAAACAAGATTCGCAACATTGGGAAAGAGGTCTGCAGCCTTTATAACAGAGCACATCGTAAAAAAGCCGAAGTGTATTACTCACGGCTCAAGGAATACTATGAGGCCGACTAGAGTTTTTTATAATTAGTTCATTTAGGTACTAAAACATTCAAAATGATTTTTTTACGGATTAGGCTGAAGCTCTTAAAATTGCGATACAGTTACACCTTGATATTGAGTGTACCGTATGCTAGTATATATATGTTATTTTTTGTCAGTGACGCTTAAAAAGTAGAACGATAGGGACAGCAAACGACGCCATATATGTTGACCCTCTTTCGACATTTCTCTTCAGCAAGGTTTGCTATTTAATCATAGAAAGATAGAGCAGCCACCAACGAGTCCAAATTATTAAAATTTACAACCGAAATTCCGACTCAGTGGCCTCAACGTTGAGAGCGCTACATCGAATTTAGCGATTAGGCTATTTTCTGACTGATTGGCTTCGTCAATAAGCAAAATATGAGTTATTGGTCAGACAGCAATCCACACGTACTCCATGTGTCATCACTTCATACGTACTTATTCCGTGATGATCAAGACTGGCACGATACTGAGAATAGGAATCGCTACCGTTCAATAGTAACAGAATATTTTTGGCCCCCGTTGTATGATATGGACTTGGAGGACATGTGGTTCCAACTGGCCACAAGCCACACAGCGAATGTTACACTCAATTTATTTGAAACCAAATTTCAAGATCCTGTCGATTGGCCGCCTCGGTCATGCAATTTGACGACGCTACACTATTTACTACGTCAAGTCAATGGTCTATGCCAACAAGCCAGCGACGGTAGGCGCGCACACGTCTTGGCACTATTTCCAATAGTTGTTGTGCTATATTATCCGTGCTTTGAAATAGTCCCACACAGCATTTGCTTTGCATACATACTTTGTAATTGATGTTCTCGAGTACATCGAGTCGCAGACCTTAAAACAGTTTCTTTATTTGCAAACTGTCTTAGACTACCAAACTTGAGGTGCCCATACCGCTTAAGACACTTCATACCCTCATCAATTGTGTTCCATGAGAAAAACATCTTGGTTTTATCAGTCCCATACAAAAACAAATCTACTGCTCTCTTTGCTTTCAAAAGAACCTTCCCTGCTCTCCTTATACTTGCGCCGGTATCGTTGAATTTCAAACTACAACCGTTGTTTAAAGCTTTTCCAACAGAAATAAAGTTACATTACAGGCATGGTATGTACAAACATCCCTTAATATCTCATATATCGCCTTAATGTAAATTTGTTTTTTGCCTTGCGATTAGATTTTGTTGTTGCCTGCCAGCAAAATTTCTTCTTTATGATCCTTGAACTGGGTAAAAGAACTGCGGTAACAATATAAGTGCGCAGAAGCACCACTACCAACGCACCACAACATGCTGTGTGCATTGTAAATGCTTGATTGGGTTAATCATTTGTTTCTCTCTTTTTCTTTTCTTTGTTTTGTCTGTCCTTGTACTGCGCAGCGAAATAACCAACACATCCACAAATAAAGGATTTCAAATGTGTGTTTCGTCTTTGAGTCCCGTTTCCAGTTGTTTTTGTTGGTATTTTTGGCGGCTGCGTTAAGTTTTTTGTCTTTTTGTTCACGTGCCATAAAAACGTCGACACTACCATCGGCATCCACACCGTTGTTGTAGTTGTAGGTGACTTTTCGGCGTTCACTTTCCTCAATCAATTTTCCCTTTAGGGTGATTGGTAGTGGTAATTCAACTCGGGCCTCCAACGCAACAATCAAATTATCGTGCCACCCAAAATTATTTCGCAAAACCAAAAAATTTCAAGAAATTATTCTAAACAAAAAATTTCAAGAAATTATTCTAAACAAAAAATTTCAGTATGATTTTTTTTAATGGCTTAATTTCACATTTATAATCTTTCTTAAATATAGCAAGTAAAAGCGTGCTAAGTTCGGCCGGGCCGAATCTTATATACCCTCCACTATGGATCGCATTTGTCAAGTTCTTCCCGCCATCTCTTCTTAGGCAAAAAAGGATATAAGAAAAGAGTTGCTCTGCTATTAAAACGATATCAAGATATGGTCCGGTTCGGACCACAATTAAATTATGTGTTGGAGACCTGTGTAAAATTTCAGCCAATTCGTATAAGAATTGCGCCCATTGGGGGCTCACGAAGTAAAATAGAGAGAACGATTTATATGGGATCTGTATCGGGCTATAGACCGATTCAGACCATAATAAACACGTTTGTTGATGGTCATGAGAGGATCCGTCGTACAAAATTTCAGGCATATCGGATAATAATTGCGACCTCTAGGGGTCAAGAAGTCAAGATCCCAGATCGGTTTATATAGCAGCTATATCAGGTTATGAACCGATTTGAACCTTATTTGACACAGTTGTTGAAAGTAAAAATAAAATACGTCATGCAAAATTTCAGCCAAATCGGATAGGAATTGCGCCCTCTAGAAGCTCAAGAAGTCAAATCCCCAGATCTGTTTATATGACAGCTATATCAGGTTATGGACCGATTTCAACCATACTTGGCACAGTTGTTGGATATCATAACGAAATACTTCATGCAAAATTTCATTCAAATCGGATAAGAATTGTGCCCTCTAGAGGCTCAAGAAGTCAAGACCCAAGATCGGTTTATATGGCAGCAATATTAGGTTATGGACCGATTTAAACCATACTTGGCACAGTTGTTGGATATAATAACAAAACACGTCGTGTAAAATTTCATTTTAATCGGATAAGAATTGCGCACTCTAGAGGCTCAAGAAGTCAAGACCCAAGATCGGTTTATATGGCAGCTATATCAAAACATTGACCGATATGGCCCATTTACAATACCAACCGTAATACCACTAATAAGAAGTATTTGTGCAAAATTTCAAGCGGCCAGCTTTACTCCTTCGGAAGTTAGCGTGCTTTTGATAAACAGACGGACGGACGGGCATGGCTAGATCGACATAAAATGTCGCGACGATCAAGAATATATATACTTTATCGGGTCTCAGACGAATATTTCGGAGGACCATGTATTTAGGGCATCACCCCTTTCCCAAAACACCCCCAAAGGGAAAAAATTTTTCGGCCATGCAAATAGGTGGCTCTAATGAAATGTATTTGAGATTAGAAAACTAATTTGATAATCTATTTTTGGGCCATGTGTTTGGGGGACGCCTCATCCTGTAAACTCCTCCACGATGCTGATATTTTTTCAGGGCCAAGTATCTTGGTGTATACCTTACATCCAAAGTTAAATTCGTAGACCAATAAAGATCATGTGGGATTCAGATAAAGGCACTTATATTGTTAAACTGTTAGTCAAGGGATATACTATTTTCGTAGCTTGGTATTTCACTAAAAGCTCTTTAGTGAAATACCAAGATTTTTATGTTTTTAATGTATTTTGTTAAAAACGAACTTTAATGATCTTTTTATTAAAACTAAATTTCAGTGGAAGACAACTTTCGCGCAGTTTTGGGCCTACCCCTAAAATATCTCTTAAAGCCAAAATTTTGATTAAATATTTTGCGACACTACAGTGTATCTTTTTTAAAGTCTTTTTAATTTGTTCCTCTACTCTAAATAGAAACAAAACAAAATGGACAATAACAAAATAAAATTGTTATTGAATTGAATATGTAAAGATTAAACATCAAAGATATTTTTTCTAACGACAACATTCAAGAGTAATTTTTTCGAGAGACCAAATTTCAGTAAAAATAATTCAATGAAATTTTCTGTGGATAAATTTTTTTTTAAAATGTCACTAAAATTATTCTATAGACAAAATTTCAATGACAGACTACCTAAAGATTGTATTGAAGCCGTTGAGTGGAGCAGACGTGCTTTTACAATATTTCGGTCCTCAAAGAAAAAATATATATCCGTTTCTCGGAATAGGTACCACTTATTATGATAAAATTTTAAAGCCTTTTGGAGTAGGCTAGAAATTGACTTCAAAGACTCAACAGCTGCAGTGGTGGTGTCAGACCGTAGCGAGTTTTTCTTCTCTTCTATAGGTGTGGGTGCCTTGGCACCTGTAGTCGAGAGAAATGCTTCAAGCGCACAACTAGTAGTCAGACTAATCAATGAGGAAGATGCGGATAAACCAGAGGGATTTACAGTTCGTCCCCAGCCTTTAAGTAAAGATGGTGTTTCTGACTCGGATTCAGATAGCGACGTTGTCAATGAAACAGGCATCGGGATGACGGCTGAAGTGAGCGATGGCTTTGCTAAGCTCACAAGCAGACCGAAAAAGCGATCCGGTGCACGACGAAGGACAGAGGAGTATATACCGGCATCACAATCGGGCGAAAGTGCAGGATGCTGGAAGCGATAGAACTGACATTCCAAGCACTTCTACGGAAGCTGGAAAAAGAATCAGATCTCCCGAAGAGCATAACACTGCTAAAATGCTGAAAAAGAAACAGAGCTCCCCATTTTCAAGTACTCTGGGAAAACCAAGCCAGCCATCCCGCAATGGAGACTCCAGATAGTGTCCTGCGGAGGTAGACAGAATCGGAACTGGAACGAAGGAAGCGCGCACGGCCCCTGAGTCTTAATGGAGAACTGTGGCTTACAAACGGAGGCTTAGAATGGTAAGGCGCCACTCAAATTTACGGGGCAGTAAATTTGCGACGGAACGCATGTTGGGATTCTTGGGCAGGCAAAACCAAAGTTTGGTCGGAGAGAAGTGGGAGGTCTTCCACAGGGAGGAGAAGGAGGAAGATACTTTCCTTGTGGTTGGCATTTATCAAGTCCCCATGACGAGTTAGGCTAAGACAAAAGGAATGGCGCACTGCGGGAGCAAAGCTGTCTTTTTTAAGATTGGGAAGACTATTATAGGCAGAAATTCTTATTTTGAGACATCAGGCAGTGTCCGGTGACTCAATACCGCCCAGCAAACAAGGGGCTGACGTCGAGACAATCACGGCCTCAAAGCAAAGACTAGGATAAACAAAGATTCTAATACTAAAATATCAGGCAGTACAGTGGCGAGAGACCCAACAGAGCCTAACAAACAGGGACCCAACGACGGACCCGTCACCGACTTCAAGTTTCGGAAGACTAGCTTTGGTAAAGATCCTTATATTGAAGCATCAGGCAGTGCAGCGATGGGTACTCAATGCAGCCTAACGAATAGGGAGCCGTTGATGATAACATCACCTAACCCCATGAAGCCCATTTACTTAAGATTTGGAAGACCAAGATAGGCAAAGATCCTATTATTGAAACATCAGGCAGTACAGGGAATGAGAACTCAATACAGCCTAATGAACAGGGACCCAACGATGGAACCATTACCGACTTTATAAAGAGTCGGAAGACTAGGATAGGCAAAGAACCTAATACCAGGAAGCAGACGATGAGATCATCACCTACTCCCAAGATGCCCATTTACTAGAGGACCAATGATTGATGTTATCCAGATTAGCCTCCACCGGATCGAGACTGCTACCCTCGCTTTGATGGAGAAAATCAGTAAGGTCAATTCAGGAGGCATGGACAACCCGGAACAATGATTCTGGACTAAACCATATCAACTATCAATTATTCTATGTTAAATATGGTACTCGGACGATTACCTGTGTTATTTGTCATAGAAATCCATTTTATGTATTTTCCCCAGAGTTGTCAACGTCGGATACAACAGTGATGTGACAGGGAGACGGTGGACCATACCTGCCATCACCTTAGTTTCCTTTAGACTCTCCGATACCGCCACCCACATCGAAGCTGCAACGGCTGATGAGGAAAGCAAAACAGACATTCCTGGCATAGTTCTTGAATAGTAACGACCTAATAACACATTATATTGGTATTAGGATCTTTTTTAATAGGATTAGGGAGGAGGTATTTAATGTGACGATACGTTTGGAAAATCTTGTCGATGAGGTTTAAGATTGAAGGGTCTCCGTGGAACACTTTTGCCCACATGATATCAAGTGACGTTGCTGACCACATTATATCAAGGATTGATAATGTAAATGACAATGATTTTAAGTTTAATTACCAATTAATTACCCCCTACCGCATGATATTTCATCTTTTGAAATAATTGTGCCTTCTTAAATATTTGATTTAATGGTGTGTAGTGCATATTGCCATCTGCCTCTTCTGTTTCAAAGAACAAAGTCAGTCTTTTCCATACTTTACCAGAATGTTAGAGGCCTGAATATTAAACTTAGGGACATTTATTTGAAGTCTTTCGATAGTGACTTCAGGATATTCCCTTCCACGGAAACCTGGCTTAAACAAGGCATCGGTAAAAGTGACCTTTTTCTGCTCAATACCAAATTTATAGAAGTGATAGAGTTGGTAGACTTGGTGGCTTATAGGTGTTCACAACTCCATGGCTTCTGAATTGGCTATTCTTACGGATTATGATGATATAGAGTTTTTATGCGTTAAGATAAATTATTTTGGCCGGATTCTCATTTGAACATGCTCTTATATTGCACCTAATTCGGAGATAGATATCTACCTGAGACATTCAGAATTGATAACGGAGGCATCGAATCTGCGTGCAGATTCCGATCTTGTTTGTTTCGGTGACTTCAACTTACCCCAGATATCGTTTGCCTCGAATGAGAACGCCGTTGGCTATGTGCCTGTTTCATTAATGGTTTCTTTAATTGGTATGGATAATTTCTGGGAGCACATATTTGACCAGTGCTTGAAAAACATTTGTAATGTAGGGATATGATTTTGGACCTGGTGTTTACCTCGAACGTGGACGTTTCTTTATGCAGATTATTGCCATTTTCGCAACATTAGAATGGATACCATCCGACTTTGTCATTTGAAATTCAGTTGCGGCCTGATTTGATGGAAGATATTTCAATAAAGCATATGGGATTTAGATTGAATTTTGGTAGTGTCGACTTTGATCTGCTGCGTTCAATTTTATTCGGCAATAATTGGGTTTCTGTTCCCACTTTGAGGCCTAATTCTGAAAGGGGATCAGCATGGTCTACCCTGTATCTGTGACGCTTGCGTAAAGTCAAAAAAAAAAGGATTTTTTAAAAAATTTAAGGAATGTAATACTTTATTGAATTATACCAATTGGTCGAGAACGAGGGTTCAGTACAACACTGAGTTATATAATTCCTTTACATAAAAATGGTAGCAGATGTATTGTTTAATATTATAGGGGTATTGCGAAATTAAGTGCAATACCAAAGCTGTTTGAAATGCTGATTTCTCCTATGATATCCCATTTTATCACACCAATTATTTCACCCTACCAACACGGCTTTGTTACGGTGAGGTCGACTTTGGCCAAGCTATTAGAATTGACGTGTGATGCATATGATAGTTTTGTAAACAGATTTCAAACAGATGTAATTTACACTGACCTTAGTAAGGCTTCCGATACTGTGCTGCATGATTTATTGCTGTTTAAACTTGATAGCTCTTTATTTATTAGATCGTACACAGAAAATTTACTTTAACAATATTCTTTCCAAACTGCTTATTCTAGTGTTCCACAGGGCATCCATTTAAGTCTATTGCTGTTCGTTCTTTACTTGAATGATCGTCCTTCAGTTATTCAGTCGTAAAGGATTTTAATGTTCGCAGAAGATATGAAGCTGTTTTGTTATTTGGATTGTCCAGATCGGTCACTTTGCTTGCAGAGCGATCTGAACTCGTTGGTGGACTGGTGCGGTGTTAATGGCATGGCGCTTAATCTTAAGAAGTGCAAGGAGTTATCTCTTTTCAGGATTAGACCTTTTCTAGGTGACTATTATATTTATATTATTATATTTATAAGAAATTGGATAACGTAGATTCCTTTATTGGTTTTGGTGTTTTTTTGGATGGTGGATTACGTTTTAATTTGCACATTGACTCGAACATCAATAAGGCAAAATCGTTGTTGAATTTATAAAATGGTGGTCCAAGGAATTTGATGATGACCCAGCGTTTGTTTACAAGCTTAGTTTGGTCTACATTAGAATACGGTTGTGTTGTTTGGAACCCATTATGCTAGTGCTACTCAGATAGGATTGAATCAGTCCAGGTACAATTTTTTCTTTTTTTGGACTTACCGTGGAATTCGGCTGAATTTCCATGAACTTTACAAGAACCGCTTGAAACTTATTGATTTACCAACGCTCGAAAAGAGACGCTTGGAAGGAAGGAAGCTTTTCTGCGAAGATGAAAAATTTTCTCTCGAAAACCAAAAATGTCCAAACTGAAACTTTAGTAAACGACGTGGGAGTGAGAGGAGAGACAACGGAGGCCATGATGAGGCTTTTGACGAAAACCCATTTTCCATAGGAGACACCGGAATCTTGGAATAATGATGTTGATCGAAGGTTTATAACAGAAAAATCCTTCGATGCAAAAACGTACACACTCGTATTATACAATGGCATCGAGGGAGCTTTTAACAATGTGCCGATCGATCCCTCAACCAGTACCGGGTCCTTTGAGACAGGATAAACTATATGCTAAGGAACAGGTGGATAAATTGTGTGTCCCATGACATAAATATAAAGGAGCAAGTGGCACAAGGCATGCCACACGGGGTATTTTATTGCCACTCCTATGGGTGACCACAGTAAATGATCTATTACGGACGATGACTGATGAGCGATTTGAACCTGTCTGCTACGCAGACGATGTTATAATACTTCTAACTTCTAATCCGAACCAGCCATGCAGAAGGGCCGAAATGGCCTTGATTATGGCATATGACTAGGCTAGACCCAGAGGTCTCAATGTTAACCCAGAAAATACTGAAATATGCCTGTTCATAAGAAAGACGAAGGTTTCTTCAATAAAACGAAATCGATATCTGACAAGGTCAAATACTTAGGTGTGATCTTCGGCATACATATATGTAAGTGGCGAATTGACAGAAAGTAATAGACGCCTTTTATGGATAACGAAGACCAAAGTCCAAGAATCAAATTGGAAATTCGTGTGGGTACGGAATGGGTATAACTATGCCAGAAAATCGGAAACTGCCTCACCTATAATTATTTATAACGCGACCGATATTGAAAACATAATTAAAACGCAATAACAAAAAGCCAAATTATTAAATCCAAGCGAGAAAAAAAATATTCTTATTAATAAACAAATAGACATATAAACAAAAAACACAAATTTTTAAAGACAACTATTAAAATTTTGCGGCAAAAAAGAAATAGAAAACAAGAAATATATATTTTTTTTCAACATGAATTATACAAATGAAATATAAAGCAATTTCCATGAACTTGAACAGAAATATCTTACTAACTCATTTTCTTTTCTCTTACGTGATTTTTGCGGGTTGTTAGGGTCAATATGTTTCAAAATGCAAATAAAACTAGTTTATTTCATCCTTTTCTCGACGTTTCGTCGGCTTTTTTCCGACTTTTTCAATAGTTTATTTAGTGAAATCTATTAACAAGAGACGCATTTTCAATATTTTGTTCTGTTTTGTTACTTTTATGGTTTTTACTTACATATGTTTACATTTGCATTATTCTCTTAATTTATTAAAAAACTGGACATCACGACACATTTATAATAAATAAAATGTAAAATATTGCAGCGAAAAATTTAAAACTAATATCACAGAACTATGTTTACACTCTAAACTATTGCAACGGAATACTGTAGCTGTATATTATCTTTAATATGTTATGATAAAGCTGTGCTTTCTCTGCCTTTCTTGATGTCTGCTTCGTGTTCTGCCATTCGTATTTTCAGTTTTCGTATTGCATTGTTCCCCTTCTTTGCCATTGCACGTCAATTCGTAAACTTCATTGTCTAGTTGGAGTTTGTCTGCTTTGGTAGTTGTTGTTGTTAACAGCTTTTGTAGTGTGTGGTTTGATTTGTATGCGATTTTTGTTTATTTCATTTTCTCTGTTTGGTGCCCAAGCATTGTTTTCTGTTAATTTGGGAATATATGGTACACTGTGAAAATAAGTATTTTCCGATGATTTTTCATATTTGTATTGTTTGGGGTGAATAACATTCTGAATAAGAGTCTTTATAAGTGAAGGAGGAAAATTGTTTAATTTTAATATGGTTTCTATTTTTGCTATATTGCGTGTAATATATTGCTCGTCACTAAGGTCTACAACTTTTTTGATAAAGTTAGTTGCCATATTTGTCTTCATCCTTTTAGGTTGTGTTGAGTTGTAGTTCATAATTCGTCCAGGAAGGATGAGGAAAGCAAAACAGACATTCCTGGCATAGTTCTTGAATAGTAACGACCTAATAACACATTATATTGGTATTAGGATCTTTTTTAATAGGATTAGGGAGGAGGTATTTAATGTGACGATACGTTTGGAAAATCTTGTCGATGAGGTTTAAGATTGAAGGGTCTCCGTGGAACACTTTTGCCCACATGATATCAAGTGACGTTGCTGACCACATTATATCAAGGATTGATAATGTAAATGACAATGATTTTAAGTTTAATTACCAATTAATTACCCCCTACCGCATGATATTTCATCTTTTGAAATAATTGTGCCTTCTTAAATATTTGATTTAATGGTGTGTAGTGCATATTGCCATCTGCCTCTTCTGTTTCAAAGAACAAAGTCAGTCTTTTCCATACTTTACCAGAATGTTAGAGGCCTGAATATTAAACTTAGGGACATTTATTTGAAGTCTTTCGATAGTGACTTCAGGATATTCCCTTCCACGGAAACCTGGCTTAAACAAGGCATCGGTAAAAGTGACCTTTTTCTGCTCAATACCAAATTTATAGAAGTGATAGAGTTGGTGGCTTATAGGTGTTCACAACTCCATGGCTTCTGAATTGGCTATTCTTACGGATTATGATGATATAGAGTTTTTATGCGTTAAGATAAAATATTTTGGCCGGATTCTCATTTGAACATGCTCTTATATTGCACCTAATTCGGAGATAGATATCTACCTGAGACATTCAGAATTGATAACGGAGGCATCGAATCTGCGTGCAGATTCCGATCTTGTTTGTTTCGGTGACTTCAACTTACCCCAGATATCGTTTGCCTCGAATGAGAACGCCGTTGGCTATGTGCCTGTTTCATTAATGGTTTCTTTAATTGGTATGGATAATTTCTGGGAGCACATATTTGACCAGTGCTTGAAAAACATTTGTAATGTAGGGATATGATTTTGGACCTGGTGTTTACCTCGAACGTGGACGTTTCTTTATGCAGATTATTGCCATTTTCGCAACATTAGAATGGATACCATCCGACTTTGTCATTTGAAATTCAGTTGCGGCCTGATTTGATGGAAGATATTTCAATAAAGCATACGGGATTTAGATTGAATTTTGGTAGTGTCGACTTTGATCTGCTGCGTTCAATTTTATTCGGCAATAATTGGGTTTCTGTTCCCACTTTGAGGCCTAATTCTGAAAGGGGATCAGCATGGTCTACCCTGTATCTGTGACGCTTGCGTAAAGTCAAAAAAAAAAGAATTTTTAAGAAATTTAAGGAATGTAATACTTTATTGAATTATACCAATTGGTCGAGAACGAGGGTTCAGTACAACACTGAGTTATATAATTCCTTTACATAAAAATGGTAGCAGATGTATTGTTTAATATTATAGGGGTATTGCGAAATTAAGTGCAATACCAAAGCTGTTTGAAATGCTGATTTCTCCTATGATATCCCATTTTATCACACCAATTATTTCACCCTACCAACACGGCTTTGTTACGGTGAGGTCGACTTTGGCCAAGTTATTAGAATTGACGTGTGATGCATATGATAGTTTTGTAAACAGATTTCAAACAGATGTAATTTACACTGACCTTAGTAAGGCTTCCGATACTGTGCTGCATGATTTATTGCTGTTTAAACTTGATAGCTCTTTATTTATTAGATCCTACACAGAAAATTTACTTTAACAATATTCTTTCCAAACTGCTTATTCTAGTGTTCCACAGGGCATCCATTTAAGTCTATTGCTGTTCGTTCTTTACTTGAATGATCGTCCTTCAGTTATTCAGTCGTAAAGGATTTTAATGTTCGCAGAAGATATGAAGCTGTTTTGTTATTTGGATTGTCCAGATCGGTCACTTTGCTTGCAGAGCGATCTGAACTCGTTGGTGGACTGGTGCGGTGTTAATGGCATGGCGCTTAATCTTAAGAAGTGCAAGGAGTTATCTCTTTTCAGGATTAGACCTTTTCTAGGTGACTATTATATTTATATTATTATATTTATAAGAAATTGGATAACGTAGATTCCTTTATTGGTTTTGGTGTTTTTTTGGATGGTGGATTACGTTTTAATTTGCACATTGACTCGAACATCAATAAGGCAAAATCGTTGTTGAATTTATAAAATGGTGGTCCAAGGAATTTGATGATGACCCAGCGTTTGTTTACAAGCTTAGTTTGGTCTACATTAGAATACGGTTGTGTTGTTTGGAACCCATTATGCTAGTGCTACTCAGATAGGATTGAATCAGTCCAGGTACAATTTTTTCTTTTTTTGGACTTACCGTGGAATTCGGCTGAATTTCCATGAACTTTACAAGAACCGCTTGA
Organism: Stomoxys calcitrans; assembly: GCF_963082655.1. NCBI lineage: Eukaryota > Metazoa > Arthropoda > Insecta > Diptera > Muscidae > Stomoxys > Stomoxys calcitrans. The sequence continues at coordinate 108,228,796 of NC_081554.1, forward strand.
AACTTATTGATTTACCAACGCTCGAAAAGAGACGCTTGGAAGGAAGGAAGCTTTTCTGCGAAGATGAAAAATTTTCTCTCGAAAACCAAAAATGTCCAAACTGAAACTTTAGTAAACGACGTGGGAGTGAGAGGAGAGACAACGGAGGCCATGATGAGGCTTTTGACGAAAACCCATTTTCCATAGGAGACACCGGAATCATGGAATAATGATGTTGATCGAAGGTTTATAACAGAAAAATCCTTCGATGCAAAAACGTACACACTCGTATTATACAATGGCATCGAGGGAGCTTTTAACAATGTGCCGATCGATCCCTCAACCAGTACCGGGTCCTTTGAGACAGGATAAACTATATGCTAAGGAACAGGTGGATAAATTGTGTGTCCCATGACATAAATATAAAGGAGCAAGTGGCACAAGGCATGCCACACGGGGTATTTTATTGCCACTCCTATGGGTGACCACAGTAAATGATCTATTACGGACGATGACTGATGAGCGATTTGAACCTGTCTGCTACGCAGACGATGTTATAATACTTCTAACTTCTAATCCGAACCAGCCATGCAGAAGGGCCGAAATGGCCTTGATGGCATATGACTAGGCTAGACCCAGAGGTCTCAATGTTAACCCAGAGAATACTGAAATATGCCTGTTCATAAGAAAGACGAAGGTTTCTTCAATAAAACGAAATCGATATCTGACAAGGTCAAATACTTAGGTGTGATCTTCGGCATACATATATGTAAGTGGCGAATTGACAGAAAGTAATAGACGCCTTTTATGGATAACGAAGACCAAAGTCCAAGAATCAAATTGGAAATTCGTGTGGGTACGGAATGGGTATAACTATGCCAGAAAATCGGAAACTGCCTCACCTATAATTATTTATAACGCGACCGATATTGAAAACATAATTAAAACGCAATAACAAAAAGCCAAATTATTAAATCCAAGCGAGAAAAAAAATATTCTTATTAATAAACAAATAGACATATAAACAAAAAACACAAATTTTTAAAGACAACTATTAAAATTTTGCGGCAAAAAAGAAATAGAAAACAAGAAATATATATTTTTTTTCAACATGAATTATACAAATGAAATATAAAGCAATTTCCATGAACTTGAACAGAAATATCTTACTAACTCATTTTCTTTTCTCTTACGTGATTTTTGCGGGTTGTTAGGGTCAATATGTTTCAAAATGCAAATAAAACTAGTTTATTTCATCCTTTTCTCGACGTTTCGTCGGCTTTTTTCCGACTTTTTCAATAGTTTATTTAGTGAAATCTATTAACAAGAGACGCATTTTCAATATTTTGTTCTGTTTTGTTACTTTTATGGTTTTTACTTACATATGTTTACATTTGCATTATTCTCTTAATTTATTAAAAAACTGGACATCACGACACATTTATAATAAATAAAATGTAAAATATTGCAGCGAAAAATTTAAAACTAATATCACAGAACTATGTTTACACTCTAAACTATTGCAACGGAATACTGTAGCTTTATATTATCTTTGTCCTCTTTCTTGTTCATCGACTTATCTATCCTCTGTTGTATACGTAAACTTTCAAGTGTATACCTCTTATTTTCATTTCTCTCTCTGTCAAGAATTCTGACAGCTTTGAAGTCAATGTTGTGTCCCGTCTCTTTAATATGTTATAATAAAGCTGTGCTTTCTCTGCCTTTCTTGATGTCTGCTTCGTGTTCTGCCATTCGTATTTTCAGTTTTCGTATTGCATTGTTCCCCTTCTTTGCCATTGCACGTCAATTCGTAAACTTCATTGTCTAGTTGGAGTTTGTCTGCTTTGGTAGTTGTTGTTGTTAACAGCTTTTGTAGTGTGTGGTTTGATTTGTATGCGATTTTTGTTTATTTCATTTTCTCTGTTTGGTGCCCAAGCATTGTTTTCTGTTAATTTGGGAATATATGGTACACTGTGAAAATAAGTATTTTCCGATGATTTTTCATATTTGTATTGTTTGGGGTGAATAACATTCTGAATAAGAGTCTTTATAAGTGAAGGAGGAAAATTGTTTAATTTTAATATGGTTTCTATTTTTGCTATATTGCGTGTAATATATTGCTCGTCACTAAGGTCTACAACTTTTATGATAAAGTTAGTTGCCATATTTGTCTTCATCCTTTTAGGTTGTGTTGAGTTGTAGTTCATAATTCGTCCAGATGCCGTTGCCTTCTTGTACCAGTCTGTAACTATTTTGTTCTCCTGTCTTATAATTTTCATACCCAAGAATAGTATTTCGCCATCTACTTCTCTTTCCAATGTAAATTGAATTTTCGGGTGATATGTGTTAAGTAGCCTTAGTATTTCCTGCTCGTCTTGTTTCATGATTATTCCCAAGAGGTCGTCCACGTTTTTCGTTAAAAACTTGATTTCTATATTTCGGCTTCTTAGTTTCCCCAACACTTCGTCCAAAAGTGTGTCATATGGCATACCATATGTTTGATAGTAAATCTTCTCCTCGTATTTAAAATAGTTGTTTTCTATGAGATAGAATTGCAAGATTTTTAAGAACATCTGTTTCGTCATCTTAGTGTGTTCCTTGAGATGTTCCCACTTACCCATGATGTTTTTTTAAAGCCAATTGTGTTGGTATATTTGTAAATAATGATACCACATCAAATATTACAAGTATGTATATTGTCGTTTTCTAATATCACGTTCCTTATTCTTTCTTTTACCTCCATCGAATTTCTGACGTTGTAAAATGAAGATGTAAGTCCTTTTAATATATTATTTTCTTTTATTCACTTAAACATAAGATCCCTTAGAAAAAATTGCACCATTTTACAAACTTATACAAAACAAATTTTAAATAAAATACACCTAATAATTCTAACTGAGACTAATATGAAAACCACCTCTACACTTTAAATGGATATAATGAAATATTTTTAAAAAGAGAAAGCAGAGGGGCGGGGATGGTGAATTGCTATGTCCATACACGAAAGTATTAGCTTTGAAGCAATTCCAACAAATACGACATCATGTGAAATAATAGTTACCAACTTCACAACTTCCAACAACAAACACATTACCATCCTTTCCGTATATTGTCCACCAAACAAGAACACTCAAAAATTCATTGCAGAACTAAGGCTGGCACTAAGCTCTTTTTTGTGGAAAATTTTTCGAAAATCGTTCTTTCGGTGGTTTGACAAGGTTACCCTATTTCATTTTTTGGTTTCTTTGGCCAAAATTTTGCCATTTACACATACAAATTAATATGGAAAAAAAATTAATCAGCTGCTTACGTGCATGTGTACACACAAATGTGAGTATGTGTGTTGTTTTAATTGCAACCAAAACCCACTCATTTGTTATTAATAAATAATGAAACACAAAACAATTCAAAAAGAGACAAATGTAGCATTCATTCGTAAAAATAATTTGATTTTGTAGTATTTTCACAGTTATGAGCTAAACAACCACAACCTTGCAAAGCCCTTTGTCAGCATCTTCGACTTTCATCCAAATATTGTTGTTGTAATTGAAAGGCCAAAAGCACAACACATTCTTCCACAAAACTTTATTATTTCGTACAGATTGATTGGGTTGCTTGTTGTGAAAGAGAAATTTATTTTTCTTTCGAATATGTTTATTTATATATAAAAAATATTTTCTTATTTATGCATCCACAAACACTTTATTTTTTTCCACCCAGGTAACTATGTACATGTGAGCAACATCACTGACACTAGCAAACACACAGTTACAATTAGAAGTTTAGCAATCGCGTTTTTTTTGCGTTAGAAAACGACTTGTTGCACAGCGACTGTGGTTGTGCTCTGGGCGTCCCGAAATGTAAATTTTCCCTAGTGGAACCAACAAGTTATAACGAAACGAACACATTTTGGACAGATTTTTCCGTTTGTTTGTTTTATACGGAGTTTCAACGCGAAACCCGAATATAGTACCGGCCTTTAGATGAAATAATCTCCAAATGTGAAACAAAGCCTGATCACTACGCTCTCTTTGGCTGTACGAAAGATGACGCGATAGAAAACAATAACACAGTAGTTGAGAGTACTATGCGTTCAACGAATAATACAGTGGTTTTGCAGAGCTTTGACTTAAAAAGTAAGCTAAACAATGGAAAGGTAAATCGCTTGATAAATGAAATTCAATCACCATTCAAGACCAAAAATAGCTAATAAGCTATAAAATTAAATGTTTAACATTATATCCGATAATTTTCAAAATATATATGAAAAATGCAAAACAAAATATAATAATATTGTTAAAAGGAATCCATACCCCTGGCTAACGAATGAACTTCCAAAATCTTGCGATATTCGCGATAAGCTATACAAAACATTGAAAAGAAATAAACAAAACAAATGAACAAATATACAAAACATACAATAATAAATTAAATAAAAACATCATGTACGGTGAAATCAATACAATATGAAACAGTTTATAGCAAACAGAAATAACATGAGAGAAACATGGCTCCACCATAGATCTTTTTTTCTAGTTCTTTTCCCGGCATCTCTTTTTAGGCAAATATATGGTCCGATGATCCGGACCATAATTGGTCCGATGGTCCGGACCATAATTAAACTGAATGTTGAAGAACATAATAGAAGTCGTTGTGTAAAATTTCAGCCAATTCGAATACATATTGCGCCCTTTAGGGGCTCAAGAAGTAAAATAGGGAGATCGGTTTATATGAGAGCTGTATCAGGCTAAACATCAATTCTGACCTTAATTGACACGTTGAAGGTCATGAGAGACGTCATTGTACATAATTTCTGCCAAATCGGATAATAAATGCGACCTCTAGAGGCTCAAGAAGTTAAGGTCCCAGATCGGTTAATATGGCAGCTATATCAGGTTATAGACCAAAAAAACCATATTTGGCACAACAGTTGGAAGTCATAACGAAACACTTGCAAAATTTCAGCCAAATCGGATAAGAATTGCGCTCTCTAGTGGCTCAAGAAGTCGAGATTCAAGATCGGCTTATATGGCAGCTATATCAGGTTAGGCACCGATTTAAACCATACCTAGCACTAATGTTAGAAGTCCTAACAAAACACCTCATGCAAAATTTCAGCCAAATCGGATAAGAATTGCGCCCTCTAGAGGCTTAAGAAGTCCACACCACAGATCGGATTATATGACGGCTATATTAGGTTATGCGCCAATTTGAACCACACTGAGCACAGTCATTGGAAATCATAACAAAATAGCTCATGCAAAATTTCAGTAAAATCGGAGGAGAATTGCGCCCTCTAATGACTCAAGAAGTCAAGATCCAAGATCGGTTTATGTGGCAACTATATCAAAACATGGACCGATATGGCCCATTTACAATCCCAACCGACCTACACTATTAGGAAGTATTCGTGCCAAATTTCAAGCTGCTATCTTTACTCCTTCCAAAGTTAGCGTTCTTTCGACAGACAGACGGACGGACATGGCTAGATCGACTTAAAATGTCATGACGAACAAGCACAACAAGAGTTACAAACAGAATGACGAAATTAGTATACCCCCATCCTATGGTGGAGGGTATAAAAGATAAGCATCCTTGATAGGGCGATAAAAATAAATGTTTCCGGCCAATGTATGAAAAATGTAACAGAAAATTTTGCAAAATACTTCAAAGGGAATGTGGAAAACTTGATGCATATTTGTAATATAAAAGCAATAAGTTTTTAGCATAACTTTTTGCCAAACACAATATACTTTGAAAACGTAAAGGAAAACGAAATACATAGCACACTAATAAAACTAAATATAAACAAAAGCCCAGGCGCTGACGGAATCAGAGCTATTGATCTAAAAAACTATGCTCATATTTTGACACCAATCATGGTGAATCCAATTAACACCAGTCATGAAGGTGAAACATTACCAGATGAGCTGAAAATATACAAAAATGGATGCAAGAGAGAATATAACAAGTACAGACCCATATCGATATTATCAGTTGTGGAAAAGGTGATGGAGGAAGTAGTCACCAGAAGGTTAAACAATTTCTTGGGGAAATACAAAATCATCGACAAAAACCAGTTTTGTTTTCAAAAAGGTAAAAATATCAACAAACTACTGGCCCTATTTTCAAACCATATAAAACAATGTCTCGAGGAAAATATACATTGCAACGCGTTATTTGTAGATTTCAGTAAAGCCTTTGTTACCCTCTCCCATGAAAAATTAATAGAAATTTGGAATGAAACGGAATTCGCGGAAAGCTTCAAAAATGGCTAAAGAACTATCACCAATGTCGTTATTTCAAGGTAAAAATTGATAGCAACGTAAGTCAAAGTATGCCGTAAGATTTGGTGTGACACAAGGCTCAAATCTTGGACCAATTTTGTACATTTTATATGCCGACAAAATGTGGAAACAATTACAAAATAGCAAAACATTTGCATACGCTGATGATACAGCACTAATTGTCAGAGACAAACGCTTAAACTCAGCTATAAAAATGATACAGAATGCATACCCTTTCAAGGTGGTGTCATGGCAGCGATTTGATTATTAATGCAAATAAAACCAAAATAATACATTAAGACCAAAACATATACCATGCTCAAACATACAAATAACTTTTCACAGCAACAATTTTCTACAAAGCATGAATTCGGCAGACAACAATCATCGCCATGATAAATGCAACACACAAGAAGAACTTGTCAATACATATAAATACTTCTACTCTCCGAGCATCAACATGGATTTCGAAGACTGCACAGCACAACAACAGCTTTGCATGCCATCACCGCACACATTTGCCGTGGTTTCAATCAGCCCAGGTCATGTGATGGGACGGTCCTCGTAGCACGGGACCTATCGAAGGCATTCGACGCGGTCAGCCGTGCCAAAATTTTTGGAGGACATCGCCAACACGTCCCTCCAGCCAGGCTTGAAATGCTGGGTCGCGAATTATCTGTGTGGTCGCCAGTCATTTGTGGAATTTAGGGATAGGAAGTCGAAGCAGCGTAGAGTGAAACAGGGAGCTTCCCAAGGCGGGGTGATATCTCCGGCACTGTTAAGCCTCTACCTATCCTCCATTACACCCCCTCCAGACGGCATAGAGATCGTGTCATATGCGGACGATTGCACGATCATGGCATCAGGCCCCCCACCCATTGATGACATCTACGATAGGTTGAACGTCTACCTCAACGAACTTGCCTCATATTTCGCTGCAAGAAATCTGAAGATATCCGCCACCAAATCTTCAGCCACATTGTTCACTACAAATACGCGTGAGGTGAATACTGAGCTGACAGTGATGGTCGACGGAAAAATGATTCCGACCATCAAGTGTCCCAAAATACTTGGCGTCATATTTGACAGCTCTTACATATTCTCAAGTCACTCGCTGGCAGCACATGGCGTGCAGACAAAGAAACCTTGTTGACCACGCACAAAGTAATTGGCCAGTCTGTGGTAAGTTATGAAGCGCCAGTGTGGTCTCGTCATCTTTGCGACACGCAGTGGAATTTTTTCAGATCTGTCAGAATGCCGCCCTCCGAACTGCGACGGACTCTCTTCTCAGTTCTCATGTGGACCACCTCCATCAGGAGACAAAGATTCTTACGAAGACATAACTTCATGCTGTCTAAGCAATACCTTTTGGGCTGTTATCGCAGAGACCATCCAAATTATCATCTTGTGGATAGATATCCACCGCCCAGAAGCCTTAAGGTAGATCTACACGATCTAGAGCGTGAGGTTCAGCGCTACAAGAGATAACCTCTAAATCAAGCGGTATATCAAGCGGGTCTAGACATGATTCATGCAGACACGGTAACAGATGCGGTAAATGGCTACCAGGTGACCGTAGTCCTTGAAGCACGACCGCCTCCCGTTGCACCTGAAGAAATTGATTTCCCCCGGCAAACCAGAGTAGTTATGGCTCAATTACGTTCCGGCAGATGCAGCCGCCTCAACTCCTATAGAGCAAGGATTGATGCCGAAGTGCAAGATGTATGTCCCGATTTTAACCAGGGACCGCACGATACACGTCACCTGTTTAACTGCCCGTCCGGAACCAGATCCCCGTGGACGCACTCCATCTTAGTCGCATAGTTCCTGAGTCTTGACACTCAACACAATCAAGCAGACAAAAGATAGAACACAATAAACGGCTACAACAACAACAAGAACTTAGGGTACATCTGGACACTTTATTTTAATGGAAAGCCCACGTCGAATATATCATAAAAAAACTGAGGCAAGTTAATTTCTCACTTTTTCACCTGAGCAAATGTTATTATAAACGTATTTCTCCACGACAGAATCCTGGAATCCACTACAGAACATGGAACAAACATGGAACAAACATGGAACAAACAAACAAACATCAAAAAACTTTATAAAAGCAAACATTATTTACTAAATACGAGTACAATACAAAATACCATCGAACAATGCTTGCACAACCGAAAACAACTATATGCTGATCTTGAAATACTTGATATAGAAGGAATATACTCGACAACGAGCTCAGGGACGTTTCCATATTATCGTACAGATTATGGAAAATTTTCTCTGGCTGTTACTCTACCAATGAGCTTCAACAGTGTGCCCACAGCAGCTATACAACACAGAAAGTAGAAAACGATTTCCCAATATAATTAAATTATTTGTATACTTCTAAAATTTTGGAAAACATGTTATAGTCAATTGATCTCAAAATATAAAAATAATTCCTTACAGCTGAGCTTCAAATTGAATTTACACAAATGAATTTAGATTATCTGCAGACAGGCCGGAAAGGCTTTGCAGAAACCACTTTTTATCAAGTAAAGAATTGAAATATAAAAAATGTGTTGAAGCCAGTTCAACAAACCTATCCTTATGCTAACATAAGTACACACATATATAATAGAATTACATACCTTACTGAATTACATTGAAATAAATCTTTGAAATAGTTTTAAGTATCTTTATGTTCATAATTTCCCGCGGATTTGCTTTTATTGGTCAACTTGGCAACCCTTTTATCTATTCTGGATGCAAAAGGGCCAAAAGCTTTCACTCAAACGGATAAAGAGCGGCCATGTTGACCAAATTTCCAATTCGCCTTTTCTTAAATCTACACACTTTTAACTTTCTTGCACCGCCATTAAATCACTTGTGCAGCATCATCCCAAGAAGGCGGTAAGGGCTTACTGAAATGTAATAAACTGTAACGGTGAAATCTAATCTGTTGCCTTTTATTTCAACTGTTCTCTTTTTCATTTCTTACAATTTGGGAGCTTCAATAAAACATACAGTCCACTTACAGCTACTTGCTATCCAAATTGTACATGGTCCTTTCGAACCGTCCGAGGAACTGAAAAAAGTTGTGCAGACGAAAATAATCTTGGATCACGTCCACTGTTTTAAGTTGCATATCATCTATTCTAATTCTGAGTCATGGAGAAAAGGTATGTAGATTTATAAAATTGTGAACGGATACGAATTTATATTTTATATAAATTGGATGATGGCAATTCGGCATAATTTGTATATACAAAGTTCATTCTGGGAAAGTGAAGTGTTTGAGTTTACTTTAATTAAAAGCTTTACCATATTCACGTATAAGTTTGAAATCGCCTTGCTGTACATAGTCGTATACTTTTATATGCTTTAACATACATATATACTCTGAGCGTTTTTCACGAGAGCGCTCTTCATCATTACTCTGATTTGCAACTCTGTTTATGTGCTAGTTACTTGGGCTTCACGAGCGCCACTTAACTTTGGGAAATCGATGATTTTTGCCTTACCTAGGAGAAGTTGCGTAGTTAATTTGGGCTTCACAAGCGTCAAATTAGTTTCAGAAGGCCTTACTTTGCCGTTGTGAATATTTTCTCTTTATATTTTTTTTTTTTAATTACAAATGTTCTATACCACCGTTTCAAGTCTAAGAGATAAGGGAACAGTTTGAATTTGAAACCTATGCTAAATTAAACGCATATATGTACATATATATTACATTACGCATTTACCAGTACATACAGTTAAAGAGGAGATTGCATTTATTATTTGCACACGCTGCCTTGGTTTTGCTATATAGATCATACAATTTACATACATTCCTGCAAGTTTCATAACTCACCCCACCAGCTACAGATATTGCATAAACGGCTCTCTTACCTTGGGCTCGAACAACAACCTCATCCACTCACATCGACCCGCGGCTTAATAAGAGAACGAAAAGGCTACTCTCTTAAATAAGAGTACTGCAACTCCCATTTGTAAGGGCACAGGTGGCCACTAACATCCACGGTGGTTTGTTGTTTTTTCTTTTATTCTTACGTGTAGGTCTTTTTATTTCAATACCTACCAAACGCAAACATGCTTGTATGGTGCTGCTCATTTGCAATTTTGGTTTTTTTGCATCTTTCGCCTATTAGCGGTGGTGTCTCAATTCTCTGTTTTCAATAGAAAGCAATAAGAACTTCTGCCCTGCAATTTGGAAACTGCGCTGCCTACCGGTTGGTTGACAAAAACAAAGGCGAGGCTCAGTAATCATTTCAAGTGACAACAGATATCATGTGCATGGGTTAGGCACAATTTGACACCCGACAAAACTACAAACTTTGGAGAAATAAAAGCGGTACACTTGTTAAGGAGCATCAGTTTGAATGTAGTGAATTGTCACGGGGAAATTTTAATTGTCGAGTACCTTTAATTTTCCATGTGTTGAGCCATTTCTTTACGGAAACCGAAAGCGCTTTGATTTGACGTTCGCACGAATAATTGCGAGGCGTTATACGAATGTGCATACTTGAACTCATAGATTGGCAGATAATTTTTCGGAATAGTTGTGAGTGCCACCAACGAATTATTGGGTGTTAGCCTGTACACAGAGACCGCTGAAGGGGGCCCGTTGCCGTACGTATTGGAGGCCTTCCATACTACTTGACGACAGCTGGAGGAGAGGTCCACAACTGTGTGGACAGAGATGCAGATTCGAGCTCAGGAGTTGTGAGGGGAGATCGCACACATTGCTGAGGGGAGAAGGAATTTTGCAAGTTGGTTGTCTGCAAACTGTAGTGAGGTCTGTCGTTGTTCACTCACCCCTCTCGTTTCATATGTATATGCAAAGGTGCTCTTGAAGGCGGCTGAGGAGTTACCAGATAGTTTCTGGTTGTCGTGGCAACTGGTGAGTCTCTCTCTTGTGTTATCAAATACATAACACGAACTATTTTATAAGAGCTCCTAGTTTATTATTAATAAAAGTGGAGGAACGAGATTTGATACATTGGTTTGCAATTTACATTTTCTTTCGATTTGGTTGCTTGATAATTTGTCTCCAGTTGGAAGTGACTTTCAGGCTATTTATGATTGTTTTTTTCCTGTCCTCGAATATTTGTTCATTTTAAAGCTCTGGGAGAGGAATATAGAACAAGTTTACAGAGGGTTCATATTTCTGAATGTGTGTTGGAAAGTACATGAGTGCATCTATGGCACGGAGGTGAAGTTGTAACTGATTTGAACGTCTTTTATGATAGTGAAAAGATATGAATGATGAGGAAAAGACATCGTAGTATATGACCCAGTCATATTTTTCTGAATAATGGTTATACCTGTCTGAAATACCTACCTCTTGCGAAATACGTAGAATCCGCTTAATTGAACACCTTTTAATTGAAAGAATTGGTTAATTGAAAACAATTACTTGGACCAATTGAGTTAAAGGACGTTTTCACACATTTCGCATCACTTAATGGGAAACCTGTTTAATTGAAAAATTGTTAATTGAAATACAAATTACTTTGTCAATGTTATAATTTACTAAATTGTAGCTAACTACACATCACATATTTTACAAAGTTTTATAATTAAAGATCTTTTAATTTAAACGTCTTTAACTTATGTGAACTTATGCTAATGGGAAACATATTTGATTCTACAAACAGACTCGATTGTAGATACATTTTATCTTGAAAGTTACTGGTCGAGTGATAGCAGCAGCGTTTGTGTGAATATGCAGCAGCAGCGTTTGTATGAATATGTGTATATGAGAAGGATCTCATTATTGATAGTAAGATACGTTTGAATTTCTCACTGGTGTATCTATTAAACTTGAAAGTGCATAAAGGGTTTGCCTGATACGTGGCGATTGCCAAACATTTCCAGATTTGGTACAAATTGTTGTGGTTTCTAATTGGAACTTCGATTTTCGGATCTGCTTGTATGAATATAGCTCTTATTTGAATGTTTCAGGCAGTTTAAATTATTGTCTGTATAATAAGGGTAACGATCTTGTTCGACCTGTTTGTTCAGTTTTATCGCGGGTTATTTCTGACATATTTTATTTTCTTTCGCACACGACTCTCTTTTTCTACTGCTGTGAAAACCTTTGGTTTGCTGTTTTCAGTTGCCATTTTCAGTTTCGTTTTCCGTCTACCAAAATGAGTTCACAGAAATTCATCTTCTTTTCCGACCAAGTGGTCACTTTTTGCGCTAACTTTTCTGGTATTCCACTTGAAGACCACACCTCTTCAAGTTTGCAAGTAGAGCTTGACGACTTGGAACGCCGCTGGCGTCAACTTGTTCTCGTGTATGAAACTGATATGACTTCTGAGAAGCCTGAGAGCACTAAAGAGGTGAGGGAGTCGATTCACTCGAAATTTACTGAGTCTTGTAGATCTTACAAGTGTTGTAAGGCATCCATTTTGGATTTAATGCAGGTTGAGAGACAGAAACTAGAGACTTCATTGATAAGGGACATGCCTGAATTGAAAAGTCCGGAATCTGGGTTTTCTCTTAAAGTTCCACCCTGTGACACAGAACTATTTAGTGGCGGGTACGATAAGTGGCCTAGTTTTAGGGATATGTTTTCGGCCATCTATGGGAAACACCCTAAACTATCCCCTGCACAGAAGCTGTTTCATCTCAGGGCGAAAACCCGTGGGGAACCGAACCAAATTGTTAAGCGATTTGCTTTGACTGATGACAATTTTAATCTAGCATGGGAGGCATTACGACAGCGTTATAAGAATAAGCGGATTCTCATTAACCACCAACTGAGAAAGATATTTGAAATTGAGCATGTAAATTCAGAGAAGGGAAAGAATTTTCGTAATTTGCAGTACACGATCAACAATTGTCTATCAGTTTTGAGAACGTACAATGTTTCCGTGATCGCATGGGACCCCATATTGGTTTATTGGGTTTCGTCAAAGTTGCCTGAAGAAACTTTGACTGCATGGGAGAGTTCACTCACTGACCATAAACAGATGCCCTCGTGGGGCCAACTCGACGAGTTCATATCGAGAAGATTAGATATGCTCGAGTCTATTACGGATATGAGAAAACCGGCGAACAATCCTCCTGTTTTGAACAAATCTCAAAACTTCCATGCTAAGTCTGAGATGAATTTCCGACCCTGTAGAGTCTGCAAGCAGAATCATGCTCTGCGTTCTTGTGTGAAATTTAAGTCTTGGCCATTATCGCAAAAGAAGAAGTTCGTGACGGAAAACAAAGTCTGTGAAAATTGCTTGTCCTACGGACATGGTGCCCAGACTTGCCAAAGTGACAAGCTCTGTCTGAGGTGCCAACAACAGCATCACACGCTGTTACATCCTGATTCTGATCACGCTGGAGATCGCAATGGCTCTCAACAAAGATCACAGGCCCAGGTGACGTCTTTCCATATTGATGCGCAGTACGAAGAGCAACCGACCACGTCGGATGAAGCTTTTTCTAGTCCATCGTTTGTTCAATCCCATTGCGCCAATTCTGGCGAAGGCACTGTTCTTCCAACAGTTCTTGTGAACTTGGAACTCTTAGGAGTAGATTTTACAATAAGAGCATTTATTGATCAAGGTTCGCAAGAGTCCTTCATTTCAAATCGCATTGTCAACAGATTTTCTATACCAACTGAAAAGTCGTTCACGACGATCTCGGGACTCGGAGGTACAATTTTGGAGAATTCTTCGAGACTTTGTCATGTTGTTCTAAAATCTCTTAAATCTGATTTTAAATTGAATCTAACTGCTGTAGTCGTTTCGAACATGAATCACTTAATGCCTGCCAATCCCACCCGTATTTCTGGCTGGTCTGAGTTACGTCGGATAGATCTGGCGGATCCGAATTTCTGTAAGCCTGCTCAAATAGATATGCTTCTGGGAAGTGATGTTTTACCGTTTATTCTGAAAACTGGGGTGCAAAAGAATATATCTGGAACTCTTCTGGTACAAGAAACAGAATTCGGGTGGGTATTGAGTGGCCCTCCGACTGTTCGTTCTGTTTCCACATTTGCATCGTGGGTAGCGTCCCCTGACCCCATCAATGAGCAGCTTAAACGATTCTGGGAACTAGAGGAGGTTCCATCGCTGAAAACTGTTTCTGAGGATGATATGTGGTGTGAACAATTCTACAAGGAGACAACAAATCGTCGATCTGATGGCAGATATGTTGTTAGGTTACCTTTCCGGCGTGATCTCCCTCCGGAATCCGCTCTCGGATCATCTAGGCGAGCTGCCATGGGTCAATTCATGAGAATGGAGAAGACTTTTGAGAAATCGGCCGAACTAGCTTCAGAATACTGTAATGTCCTTTCTGAATACGTAGATCTTGACCACATGGAACCAACCACATCATCTGAAATTTGTGACAACTCACGTTATTCTTCTTATTACTTACCACATCATGCTGTGGTAAGACCTGAAAGCGTTTCAACCAAAGTTAGAGTTGTTTTCAATGCTTCTAAGAAAACGTCTTCTGGCTTGTCGTTGAATGACATTCTTCACACAGGACCAATCCTTCAGAACGATTTGATGAATGTCATCTTAAGGTGGCGTTTTTTTAGATATGTCTTTAATGGCGACATTCAGAAGATGTATCGCCAGATTTATGTTCATGACACTGACAGAGATTTTCAAAGGATTGTGTTTAGAAAATCACCTACTGAAAAAATTCAAGATTACTGTTTAAAAACAGTAACATTTGGAGTAAACTGTGCTCCGTACCTGGCCATTCGTACCCTTCTGCAATTGAGTGAAGATGGAGAGTCCACACATCCAGTGGCAGCATCTATACTAAAAGATCAAGTATACGTTGACGATATACTTTCGGGAGGGCATTCTTTAATTGAAGCAAAGTCGTTTCTCTTGGAGTTGGTTGATTTGCTGTCTTCTGCGGGATTTCCGTTAAAGAAACTAACGGCAAATCATCCACAAATTCTACTAAATTTGCCCCCCCGAGGATCTTCTATGCGAAGATTTTCTGAAACTGGAAGATTGCAGCGAGACAAAAACTCTAGGCATTCGTTGGAATGCTATGACTGATACTTTTTTCTACAAAGTGGCCAATATCAATGTTCATTCTGCTCCATTTACTAAACGTAAAATTCTATCGATAGTGGCCAAACTGTTTGATCCTGCTGGTTGGCTGGCACCTATTATAGTGGTAGCCAAAATTCTTTTACAACAACTCTGGATGGACGGAACTGATTGGGATGAGGAAGTAAAGCCAGTGCCTTGAGCCTCTGCCAGCGATTCAGCAAAGACAAGTTGTCGGAGCAATCCTCGGGAATCGCCATTAAAGAGGTTCCCCTTTGGAAATGACCAGGAGTGAGCGGGATTAAGTCAGTAGGGTTTTCGCTCATAGGAGAAAGGGGTCTTGAATTAAGTACACTTTCGATACGAACAAGAAGAGTGGATGAGGAAGTAAAGCCACATTCACTGCAGCAATGGAATGATTTCATTTCCGATTTCCCAGATATTGAGAACATTAAGATTCCTCGTTGGATTAAGTTTTTGCCGGGAAGGCAGGTACAAATTCATGGATTTTGTGACGCATCAGAGAAAGCGTACTGTGCCTGTTTGTATATCCGTACTGTCTCGGCAGATAACAATGTTTGCTCCCACTTATTGGTATCCAAAAGTAAAGTTGCGCCTCTGAAAACTGTTAGTCTGCCGAGGCTTGAATTATGCGGGGCAGCACTATTGTCAAAATTGCTAAAATGCGTTGGTAGAAACATGCATTTCACTACAACTGATATATATCTGTGGTCCGATTCCACAATAGTGTTAGCGTGGTTAGACAAGCCTCCATATCACTGGAAGACGTTTGTGGCAAACAAAATATCGGAAATATTGGATAACGTGGGTAATGCAACTTGGAGACATGTTCCTACGAATGAAAACCCAGCAGACATTGGCACGCGTGGTGCTACTCCATCTGAATTGGAGTTAAAGTCGATTTGGTGGCATGGGCCCAAGTGGCTTCTGAAAAATCCAGACTTCTGGCCAAAGCAGATCACGTTTAAAGAGCCTGAATTAGAGAAGAAGGTGGTTGCCTGTCAAACCCAGACACAAACTGAGGAGATTCTGGATCGGTTTTCATCATTCAGTCGAGCTTTGAGAGTTATTTGTTGGATATTTCGATTTGCCCGGAAATGTCGAAAGCAAGCTACTCCCGAGATGCGAAACGAATACCTCACTTCTCAGGAAATGAACACTGTAAAGTTTCAACTAATTAGATATGCTCAAATAACGCATTACACTGCTGAATACCAGGCTCTCAAGAACAACCGACCTATAAGCTCAAATAGCAGACTCTTGCCGCTGAACCCATTTCTTGACGAACATGAACTGCTACGAGTCAACGGACGTCTGGCGAATTCTGATTTAAGATACAATGAAAGACATCCTATTATTCTGCCGGAGAACTCATGATATTGCAAACTCTTTATCGAATTCACTCACAATATATTGCTGCATTCTGAGCACCAAGTTATGTTACGGGCAATTCGTCAAGAATTTCATATTATACGATTGAAAAGTGCCATACGACAATGCATTCGAAAGTGCAGAACCTGTACTATCTACAAGCATCGTGTTCGCAGCCAAATCATGGCTGCTCTTCCAAAAGAAAGATGTACATTTTCATTGCCTTTCACACACACTGGGATTGATTTTGCCGGACCCTTCGATATAAAGTCATCAAAACTTAGAAATGCCAAATTACTGAAGGGATACGCTGCTATATTTGTTTGCCTATCTACCCGAGCAATCCATTCCAATCCAGATCTTACAACCGAAGCATTCTTGTCTACATTCAATCGATTTGTAGGTAGAAGGGGATTTCCAAGCAAAGTATTTTCAGATAATGGAACAAACTTTGTTGGGGCGAGTAGATCCCTGGCACAAGATTACAAAACATTTCTAAAAACTGTTCACAAATTCATATCCGACAAATACAGTTTGCATGATTTTTCGTGGCACTTCATTCCGCCTCACGCTCCACATATGGGTGGATTGTGGGAGGCAGCTGTCAAAAGCATGAAGTCACATTTGCGAAAAGTGGCTTCTAATTCTAAATTTACCTTTGAAGAGTTCTCCACTCTTCTTGTTCGTATCGAAAGTGTACTTAATTCAAGACCCCTTTCTCCTATGAGCGAAAACCCTACTGACTTAATCCCGCTCACTCCTGGTCATTTCCTAAGGGGAACCTCTTTAATGGCGATTCCCGAGGATTGCTCCGA